>NW_006921635.1:12966210-12970035 GCF_000298275.1 Orycteropus afer afer
CTCTTCCCTGGTGGATCTGTACTAATGTACAAGCTCTTAGTGTTGGAGAGAATTTGCCCTACTCTGCAATGTGATAGGGCAACTGGACTTGGAGCCAAAAGACCTGGGGTTTATTCCTGGCTTTGAGCTTTAGTTTCTTCATCTGTAAAATGGACATAAAAAATGGTCCCTACTGTCAGGATTGTTGTGACATCCAATGAAATCAGTAGTAATTGCTTTACAACAATGGCAACAATATGCCATTATCTCATGGTGTGACTTTAGCTCAGGTAGAGAGGTGAGGGATCAGTGGGGTCTTGATGGTCCCCTCCCTCACTGGGGAATCACTCAGGAGAGTCACCAGCCAGGAAGTGCCTTCTATGCAAGAAGGGCTCCTTCAGGCAACAGAGTGATGGAACCATCCATCAAGATGGCTAACCCTGCAAGATAAGGAGACGAGATATTAGTAGTTAACCATATGTGTCCTTGGGCAGAGCTAAAGTCAAAGATGGCACCACCAGCAGGATTATTGGTTAAGGAAGGGGTTCAGGTGGGGATAGACATTTGTTAAGACCAGGATTTGCCAGCCATGTCCACTTCCTTGCCCATCTTTATAGAGTGGATGAAAACAGCCTTGCATTGCAAGTGAGAACGCTGGCCCAGTGAGGTTATTTCACTTGCCCAAGATTGCCCAACTTGGCAGCACTCTGGGTGTTGGCCATTGGCTCACACTCATGTTACCATGGGGACCCATCATCCCTGCCCATGCAGCCTCTTTCTAGTCTTGTGATTTTCTCTCACCCCTTTCCCAGCCTGGAGACATTCTCTTTCTTCTCTGGGGATATCCTTCTTCCTTAATTTTTCTTCAAGACTCTCTCCAGTGTTCATAAATCCCCTTTACCTAAGGGCTTTGACTTTTCCAAAGAGCCACAACTAAAAACATTCTTGTTCTCTTCCTATTTTCAGCTTTGACACATGTTTCCCCTGAGGCAATGGAGGTAGAACCCACAGCCTGCTTAAATAGTAGAAGAGGGGACAACAGAGGGAGGAAGAAACACACAGATCGCTATCTCAGGATGGTGTCTAGTTGCACATGAATTACCTCCTGTAAGCCCCACAACCTTATGAGATGTGTGTTATTGTCTCCAATTTTACAGGTGAGAAAGGTGAAGTGCAGGAAGGTAATACAGCTAGGTAGTGGAGCCCGAATTCGCCAATAGCCAAGATTTTAGCCAGCATGTCATACTGACACACTATGAGAAAAAAAAAATTGTATATATACATATGTATATGTATGTATGTATGTGTGTATATATATATGTGTGTGTGTGTATAAATGTGTGTGTGTGTGTGTGTGTATCCAAATTGTTCAAAGAGGAGAAGGGACTTTAGTAAGTCAGCAGAATGGGAGCCAAGTTTGCTACTTAGAGGCAGATCAGTCAGTACCTGCACTTAATGGACACCACCTACATACATCTAGGCCTAAGAGTGGTGTAGCTCAGCCTCTGGGAAGGTTATACTTAATGCCTAGGAAAACAAATCAGAGAGAAGAGACACATTCCTTGGAATGTCAGCAAAGATACGGAACTATGCAATGGAGCGGAGCATATAGAGAGTGTCAACAGCTTCAACCATGGTTGTCATGGTTTTCCGGAGCACTGCATTGAGTAGACTTCTGGGGTTACATCCGGGATCAGTAGCAAAGCGTGCTTTAATCCATTAGTGATGTCTTTCATTGATGAAGAAAAGGGAGGTGATAGCATGTATGCTAGTGTTTATCCTTCCAGGGGTGAGAGGGATGCTACAGCTTTCAGAAGGATCAGATTAAGTACTCACCATTGACCACTTACTGTCACTGGTTGGTCCCATGCTCTCTACTTTCATAATATCAGTTAATGTCCATCACAGTCTGTAAATTAGGCCTTGTTGTTGTTGCATACTGTGGGTCAATTCTAACTCACAGTGATGCTCTGTGACAGAATAGAACTGCCCCGTAGGGTTTTCTTGGCGGTAATCTTACAGAAGGAGATTGCCAGGGATTTTCTCTGTAGGAGCTGTGAGTAGACTCAAACTTCCAACTTTATAGTCAACAGCCGAGGGCTTAACCCTCTGTGCCAATATCATGGTAACGTTAGGACCTCCATTTTGTAGATGAGAAAACAGCCTCAAAAAGGGGAAGTCACTGCCCCCAGGCTGAAGAAGCTAGTCAGTGACTAACCAGCTCTGATCATTCCTGGCAAACATGTACATCACTCAGCTGATGGGTAGACATGTCAACAGAGGAGCAATTCCAGAATCTGTTTGTTAGGGTGTGAATGTATATATTTGGCCAGAGGACTGTGTCTTATTTATCTCTGTATTCCCAGTAACTAGCACAGAGCCCAGGACACAACTGGTGCCCGATATGTATTTATTTAGAACCGTGAGCAGACGCCATGCCAGACACCCTGGGAGGGAGGGTTAGGGAGTTAAAAGGTTTAGTTAGTGCTTCGCACAAATGAGAAAATAACCCTGTTGCCATCAAGTAGATTGTGACTCACGGTGACCCCAGGTGTTAAGGGCAGAATGGAGCCCCACAGGGTTTTCTTTCTTGGCGCTGTCATTTTTACACAGACAGATTGGCAAACTTTCCTTCTGCAGTGCCCTCGGGTGGGTTTGAACCCCCAACCTTTAGGTTAGTACTCAAGCCCAAACCATCTGTGCAGCTCACAAACTAGGAGCCTAATACACATTTGACTGCTAACCAGAGAGCTGGCGGTTCAAACCCACCAGCCACTCCTTGGAAGGAAGGTTGGGCAATCTACTTTTGACCTATTGACCACTTACTGTAAATACTGTGATACTGCCTCAGAAACCCAAGGAGGGATCTCTATGAGTCAGGTCTGACTCAACAGCAAATAACAACAACAATACGTATTTGTTGAATGAATGAACGTTAGCTGAGTTGGTCCTGGACGAGATTCAGAAAACAAAGCAGAGATAACCTTGGTGAGGACACAGCAGAGGTGTTCCTTATTCTGTCTGGAGGCAGATGAGGGGCCCAGGGTGGTGGGTTCCATGAAAAAAGATGAGCTTGCCCACTGGTGGGTCCCAAGATGCCAAGTTAAATGGGTACACTTCATGACTCTCTGAACGAGACAGAGCTGGAGCGGGGCAAAGAGAAAGGGAGTGCCCTTCACCAAGAGAGCTATTTCTGGCTTTGTGTTCTGCAGAATGGGAGATGGCAGGAGCCTGACCTGCTGCTGGGGCTCTGGAACTCAGAGTTAGGGCAATGCCTGCTTCATCTTGCCTGCAGCACCCGAATGTCTGGGCAGGAGAGATAGAGCAGGGAGGGGGGTGGCCTCCCAGAGCCCAGTCCTCTCCCGCCATGTTGTTTTTCCTGGCTGTATCCAGACTGTGTTAAGTTCTGGGGCAAGGTGTCTTATTTGCAGAGTTGGCATATTACATTTATAAAAAATTTCAAATAATGAAATTGAACTCTGGTGACGTACTGCATGAGGCATTTGGCTGCTAACCAAAAGGTTAGTGGTTCAAACCCACCAGGTGCTCTGCAGGAGGAAGATGAGACAATCTGCTTCCATAAAGATTTATAGCCTTGGAAAGCCAGTGGGGGTCACTATGAGTTGGAATCGACTTGATGGCAGTGGGTTTGGTTTGGGGTTTATGAGATGGGTAGAAAAATATTTTTCCATTTCATAGGTGCAAAAACTAAGACTGATAAGTTATTTACAGTAATAATAACCATGGTAGCATAATGTCAGACACTATATTTTGTGTGTACTAGCTCATTTAAGGGCTCTGGTAGCATAGTGGCTAAGGCACTTGACTGCTAACCAGAAGGCTGGC
>NW_006921635.1:12973915-12975583 GCF_000298275.1 Orycteropus afer afer
GAGGCTGTGAGCATTGTAGATGATAAATTATGGAATTGGAGATGATTGGATCACAGTGGTGGTGAAGAATATTGAATGTACCATGGACTGCTAGAAGAACAAACAAATCCACCTTGGAGGAAGTACAGCTGGAGTGCTCCTTAGAAGTGAGAATGGCCAGACTTCTTCACACCTACTTTGGTCATGTTGTCAGACAGGACCATTCCCTGGAGAAGGATATCATGGTTGGTATAGTGGAGGGTCAGTGAAAAAGGGGAAGGCCCTCAATGAGATGGATGGACACAGTGGCTGCAAGGATGGGCTCAGGCACGGCAAGGATTGTGAGGACAGTACAGGAATGAACAGTGTTTGCCTTGTTGTACATGGAGTTGTTATGAGTCTTAAATGACTCAACAGCACCTAACAACAAGACATTACAGAAGACCCTCGCACAGCCCCTGGTACATCAAAGAAGCACAATACACGGTGGCTACCACGTTACACACCTCAGAGTCTGTCATTGTACAGGAGTGAGCAGATAAATTCTTGCTGGTTCTCCTTAAGGACCGAAAAACCAGTTGCGATCGAGTTGATTCCAACTCATGGTGACCCCCCCCCGTGTGCTAGAATAGAACAGGGCTCCATAGGGTTTCAATGGCTGGATTGTTTTCAGAAATAGGTCTCAGGCCTATCTTTTAAGGCGCCCCTGGATGGATTCAATCCACAAACCTTTCAGTTACCAGCCAAGCAAGTTAACCATTTGTGCCACCCAGGGTCTCCTTACTTAAGGACAGGAGTGGCCAAGTACAAAGTGACTAGCTGGAGTCATCCCACTCATCTGGAACTGAGAAGTAGCACTAGATGTCATCTTAGCTGCCCCTTCTCACCTCTAGGTACTCAGTCACTGACAGAAAACATTACTATGGCACAGCCAGGAGCAGTGACATGTCCAGTTGTACATTTGACCACTGTAGATCCTGTATTAAGGAGCCCTGGTAGCACAGTGGTTAAGCACTGGCTGCTAACCAAAAGGTTGGTTGTTCAAACCCACCAGCTGCTCTGCAGAAGAAGATGAGGCAGTCTGCTTCTGTAAAGGTCACAGCCTTGGAAACCCAATTAGGCAGTTCTCCTCTGTCCTATTGGGTTGCTGTTGAGTATGAATCGACTCAACAGCAGTGAGTTGGGTTCAGACCCTGTTTTTCCAGGGACTGGCCCTGCATTAAAGCAGAGATGTTGTTGTTTGTCTCCATGTAGGAAAGGACTGGCCAGCACTTTAGCCAGGATTGGGTTAAACTGTTTTGAGGTTCAAGAGGCCTCTTTGGGAAAATAGAAGCAAAAAAGAAGAACACAGAAAATGTATTTACCATTGGAAAATCGATTTTGTGATTACAACTCATCTAGCCATACACAGCCCTGTTCTTGGGCTGTAATTATGCTTTTTCTGAGTTTTCTCAAGAAATAGTTCAGGACGGATGTGTTTTCCAGAGTCTAACCTAAGTAGAACCTTAGCACTGTCCACAGTCATGGAATCGTTCAGCCAATGGGTAATCTGAGAGGTGGAGCCACTGAAGAGATGGAACTTCTTTTTACCTCCCCTTCTCACTGCCTAGGGAGCTCTGGTAGCATAGTGCCTAAGGCACTTGACTGCTAAGCAGAAGGCTGGAGGTTCAAACCCACCAGCCACTCCTC
>NW_006921635.1:12976174-12988667 GCF_000298275.1 Orycteropus afer afer
TGGTAATGTTGTGGTTAAAGCATTTGACTGCTAACCAAAAGTTGGCAGTTCAAACCCACCAGGTGCTCTAATTGGGAAAAATGAGGCAGTCTACAACCATGAAGATTTATGGCCTTGGAAACCCTAGGGAGCAGATGTACTCTGTCCTTTCTATTGGGTCTCTGTGAACTAGAATTGACCCCATGGCAGGGGGTAGGTTCTCTTTCTTATGATCCCTTCAGACCATTGGAATAGGCTTCTACCTCTCTCTTTCCACCAAGGAACATACTCTCTTAACCATGAGGGAGTGATAACTGGCTGGGTAGACCATTTGGACTCAAAGGATAAGCAGAGTAAATGCCACCAGGAAGGTCCATAGGTCCATGAATGAGGATAGTATGTATAGTTAAGGCTGGGAAGCTTGGCACCTATGACATAAATCCTAGGATCTTGGTGGCTTAATATAATAAGTTCATTTCTTGTTCTTTCTTAGCACTGTGTGGGTTGGAGGAAGGCTTTGCTTCGTGTAAACATACAAAAACCCACCTTCAGGATATGGTGGCCTCAAAGTTCTGTGGCATGATCCAGCTGGCAGTTGGAAAAAGTGAACCAAGGTGAAGAAGTCTTACTTGCTCTTAACTGCCTCAGCCTGGAAGTGGCACCACTTTTGTTCACCTTCACTGATGAAACCTGGTCACCAGGTCCCACCTAGCTGGGTGGAAAGGAAGTTAACTTGGTGAACACAAAGCCAACTTCTCTCATAGATAGGAATTTTCTTTTACCCCTGAAATCACATACTGGGGGTGGGACACATCTGAGGTCTCTCTGGTAAGTTCTCTCTCCATATGAGTGGAAGAAACTCAAGAAAACCAAACTCATTGCCATTGAGTCAGTTTTAGTTCATAGTGACCCTCATTGGGTTTTCAAGGCTGTCAATATTTACAGAAGCAGACCACATTGTCTTTCTTCCACAGAGCAGCTGGTGCATTCAAACTGCCAACTTTAATGGTCAATAGCCAATTGTCCTAACCACTATACCACCAGAGCTCCTTATGAATGGAAAAGGACAGGAAAAATAATAGCAGTGACTATTCATCCACACTATTAGGTTTACTATATTAACCCTGTGAAATACATACTGCTACTCCTATTTTTTAGATAAGGAATTGAGCCTTAAAGAGAGGAAGTAACTTGAACAATATTGCACAGCTAGAAAGTGCTAGAGCAAAGATCTAAACATGGGTATGATTCTAAAGTCTGTGCTCTTAACCATTAGGGCACCCAGGCCATGTGTAGGCCACCCTTCACCATGTTAGTGGGAGGATCAGTCATGGTGATAGACACAGTGTTCACCCCAGTGCCTGCCATGCCTTTGGTGGTGATGGTGATGGTGTTGGTGGTAGATGAGTTGGCTCCAACTCATGGCAACCTTATGTATGCATTGTTGTTGTTGTTATTGTTATGTGCCGCCGAGTCGGATCCGACTCATAGCGACCCCTCCTTGGGTTTCCGAGGCAGTATCACTATAGACGTAGATTGTCCCATCTTCCTTCCGAGGAGTGGCTGGTGGGTTTGAACTGCCAGCATTCTGGTTAGCAGTCAAGTGCCTTAGGTACTGTGCTACCAGAGCTCCCTATGTATGCATTGATGTTTAGTAAATATTGGTTAGAGAGTAACCAACAAAACCGTCGGCTGTTAGAAAGTTTCTCTTTGATCTTTGGGGAGTTATCTCCCCCGGTTGGTTGGTTGTTTTTCCTTTGCAAACTGAAGGATGTTGGTGGTGGTGTTAGGTGCTGTCGATTTGGTTCTGACTCCCAGCGACCTCTGCATAAAGAACGAAACAGGGCCTGGTCCTGCACCATCCTCACAGTCATTACTATATTTGAGCCCACTATTCCAGCCACTGAGTCAATCCATCTTGTTGAGGGTCTTCCTCTTCTTCACTGGCCTTTTACTTTTCCAAGCATGATACCTTCTTCAGGGACTGGTCCCTCCTGATAACATGTCCAATGTACATGAGACAAAGTCTTGTCATTCTCACTGCTAAGGAGGATTCTGGCTGTACTTCTTCCAAGACAGATTTGTTTGTTCTTATGGCAGAAACAGTGGTAGACTGCAGGATGGTGGTATCCCATTCATTCACTTGCACATTCAGGTAGCCTATCTATTCAGTGTGTTTTTTGTGCTGGGCATGGTGCTAGGCACTTGGTATACAATGATCAACTGACTCCAGTTCTTGCTTCAAGGAGAAGAGTTAGAGTGTGGGAGGGAAGTATTTCATTCTCCAAAAATTCGTGGGGTTCTGAGGAAGGGCACCAGGACCCTCAGAAACATGGGGTCTGATCCTTCTGTTCATGAGATGGAAAGCCGGTTGATTAGAAAGCTGTGTTTACTGGTCATGGTGCGAGCCAAGTAAGAAGGCAGGTGTAAATACAATGTAACATTTGTATTTAGGTTGTTCCAGAAACTTTCCCTTCCTTTTTCTTATATTAAGTCTCTCTAGTGGTGTAGTGGGTAAGGCATTTGGCTGCTGAGCAGAAGGTTGGCAGTTCAAACCCATCAGGGAGATGAAAAGATACTCCACAGGAGGAAGATGAGGGAATATACTTCCATAAAGATTTACAGCCTGGAAACCCAATGCGGGTTGCTATGAGTTAGAATTGACTCAGTGGTAGTATGTTTTCTTTTAGTAACAGAGACTTACCTACATCTCACTGAGAGCCACAATAGACATGGTTATAGTTTCCAATTACCTTAAAAACCTATTGCAGTCAAGCTGACACCAGCTTATGGAGACCCTATGTGGGCAGAACAGAACTGTGCTCCGTAGGTTTCTCGGAAAGAGATCCCCCAGGCCTTTCTTCCAGAGTGGCTCTGGGAGAACTTGAACTGCCAACCTTTCAGCTAACAACCGAGATTGCTAACCTTTTGCGCTACCCTGGGATTCCCTTCAATTACTTTAAACACCATGATTGATGCAGGGCTGGCATATGACATTAGGAGTGCCAACCTCAGCCCTTCCGTGGGATCAAGTGCAAGGGATGGTGACTCTCATTGGGCCCTGGTGGTGAGAAGGGCCCAGCTGAACAGGAATAACAGTAGTAGTTGTTGGGCACTGTGGAGTCAATTTGCGACCTGTAACAACCAGAACACTGGCTGTTCAAACCCACCAGCCGCTCCTCGGAAGGAAGGTTGGGCAATCTACTTCCATAGTGATACTGCCTCAGAAACCCAAGGAGGGGTTGCTATGAGTCAGGTCCTACTCGATGCCACATAACAACAACACCAACAACAAAAACCACCCCATGTGACGGAATAGTACTGCCCGATGGGGTTTTCTTAACTGTCAACTTCATTAGCTTCTTGGTGGATTTTCCTTTGCCTGTGGTGGTGGTGGTGGTAGACCTTCCAGTGAGTCGATTCCAACTCACAGCCACCCTACATGACCAAGAACATCCTGACCCATGGACTGTGTAAACACTGGCATCATGGACCCCCAGAGTGGGAGCCACAGAAGCTCACAAATACACAATCCCTGAACCATGGCATCACAGAAACAGAATCATAAAATCATGCAGAAACTTGCCTTCTCCAAGTTGAAAGAGGGTCGTGGAGACCTGCTCAGTCAACCTTCCCTACGTGCATGGCACTACTGCCCACACTAAGGGGGCTGGGAGTTGGGGGCCATGCAGAGAAATCCTTTTGAGTTAAAGGGAATACAGTGACCTCGTGGAATCCCACCGAAGCTGACAGTCCATGGCCTCTCACTCACACAGTCCCTTTCTGAGGCCCTGTGAGCAGCCCTAGAGATGTGGTCACATCGTTATACATTCTTGTAGGATTTGCAGATGTAAATGACATTAAACACAATTGGTTCAGACTGCTGCCTCTTCTCCAACGTCCCCTCCTTCCCACGTCCTCCCGTGTTGGGTGGTGTCGCAGGGCAGTTTGGGGATCAACTACGGGAAGCTGGGAAAGAAGGGCCTGGTGATCTACTTGGGAAAATCAGCCAGTGGTCACAAGGGCCCGGTACACAGCTGATCATCAGGGTGGCGCTGGACCAGGCAGTGTTGTGTTCCATTGTGCTTGGGCTCACCAGGAATCGGGCACCAACTAGACAGCGGTTAACAACAGCAGCTGGGGAGGTGGAGATGGGGATGCATTTGATTTAGGTTCAGGGAGTTATGCAGGTTATGGTCACTTGCATGTACCTCCTCCATGTTTATATCAAAGCAGGACCTTTGGGTCATTCAGCCACATGCCCCCATCCTTCTCTCAGAGCCCTCCTAAGCAAACCGTCATGGAGGAAACGTGGGGTTATCTGTCTGTTTTCTCTATAGATGATGGCATCACAAAGTCATTGTCATATGAAGTGGTGATTAGAATATGCAACAAAAGAATAGGGAACCAAGCGTTACAGAGATGTTGCTGGCTGTTAGCTTTTTCGTTTTTTTTTTTTTCGGTTGTTTTCTTTTAAGTTATATTCTGGATTTTGTATGTTTGAGCTTTTTCTCAGATTTTTTAAAAACGTTGTAGTGTGTTATTTAATCTCTCATTTTAAATAAATGTTTCCTTTTCTATGTAATTTTGCTTTTGAAATTTTGGTTTTTTTTTTTTCCCCCAAAGCAAAGGGTCTGTGAAATTGGATAAGCTGCAGGCCCCAAGCACCCCATCATGGCCCTCTTCTGGTGTTCTGAGACCCCAAGATTCTCTGGTCTTTATCTTCCACAGATTCAAGATTTCTCCTTCAGCTGAGTCCTTGGGGTCACTCCCAACCGTTCTGTGACCCACCAGGACACTGGTCGTTAGAACATTCGATGCCTAGATTTCACTGCCCTGGAAATCCCCTGTTTTGCACTCCACACATTCATGGTCCCGGCCTGGGAGCACCGTTCTGCAGCGGTGGTAATGAGAGCTGCTCCAGAGAAGGGAAGGGGAGGCATGGCCGAGAGCTTGCTCAGAAGACCTGGGTGTTGGCCAGGCTCTCTCTGGTCTCCATCCCGGGCCTTGCAGATCTGATGGGAGAATAGGCCTCCTAGCAAAAGAAGTAGAAGGGGCTCTGAGTCCCTTATTTTTTTTGTTACTGTTGGGTGCCCACGGCGGTTGTGATCTGCAGGTTTGTCATCGTCCAATTTTGAGGGCTTTCTTCTAGTCCGTCTTAGTCTGGATCTCTGCCGGGACCTGTTCTGCATCATAGCAGTGCGCATGCCTCCACTAACTGCACGTGAGGTGCCCCGAGCCTGAACCGAGCCTGAACCGGCTCTGCCGTAGGGCAGGCGAGAATTCCAATCAACCTCTGCAGCTCCCCCCCCCCCAACACACACACACACACTGATTTTGTGGCTGTTGTCAGTTGCCATGCATGGAGTTGATTCTGACTCCTGGTGACCCCATGTGTGTAGGGTGTCATCAACAGGGTTCGCAAGGCTGTGAAATTTCGGAAGCCCTTATCTAACCCTTTCTTCCAAGGAAGCCCTTATCTAACCCTTTCTTCCAAGGAAGCCCTTATCTAACCCTTTCTTCCAAGCAGGCTCTGCGTGGGTGTGAACCCCCAACCTTTCACTTAGGCTTGCTGTCAGGCATTTAACCATTTGCGCTACTCGGAGACCCCCTCCCTTTATGTCACAGGCAAGGCGGTTGGCCTTCGTGCAGCAGAAGCTGGTCCAAGACCATTCAGTGAGTCGGCCCAGAGCCAGGACTCAAACCAGGAAGCAGATTCTCTGCCTGCCCATTCTGCTTCCCTAGACTCAGGGGACCAAGAAGACAAGGTGCCTCCTGCTGAGGAAGGGGGGCCATTTCCAGAGCCTCGGGAATAGAAGTGTCCCTGTTCCCAGCAAGCCCCAGACTCTTCCTCCAGGAGCTACTTTCCATTGATTCCTTGGCAGTGCCCCCAAGACCCCACCGCTGCCATCTCCCTGTGCTTCAGGGCACCCGACTCATTCACCCAGAGAAGGTGGGAAGGAAGGCATTCCTGGCAGCCTCACAGTCCCGGTGGCTGCCAGGAAATAGACACCATAAAAGTTTTACAGTGGGCTTCCTATTAGAAAAAAGCAAAAAAACAAATCCACTGCCGTGGAGTCGATTCAACTCATAACGACCCCTCCTTGGGTTTCCCAGGCGGTATCTCTACGGAAATAGATTGCCCAACCTTCCTTCTGAGGCGTGGCTGGTGGGTTTGAACCGCCAGCCTTCTGGTTAGCAGTGAGATGCCTTAGGCATTATGCCATCAGAGCTCCCTTAGGCTTCCTATAGGCTCCCCAAATTCAGGCTGCCTCTGGAAGGGAGAAAGAGATAGGAGAGCCCTGAGCCGACCCCCTTCTAGAGCTCTCAGCACAGCGCATTCGGGGATTAACGCTTTCCTGTCCAGAACTCAGGAGAGGATGGATCCTAATTTGTCCAAGCTGAGGGCCCCACTTTACAGATGAGGAAATTGAGAGAAGCTCCACTGCCCACTCCCAGCCTGGGTTCTTCTGAGATGATAAAAGGAACAAGGGCCCCTGGTTGAGGCAGTGGTTAAAGTGCTCAGCTGCTAAGCAAAATGTTGGTGGTTCGAAACCACCACCCGCTCCACGGGAGTAAGATGTGTCAGTCTGCTTTGGTAAAGATTTGCAGCCTTGGAAAACCCGTGGGGCACTTCCATTCTGTCCTATAGGGTTGCTGTGAGTTGCAGTCGGCTTGATGGCAGTGGGTTTGGTATTTTGGGGTGTGGTGGTGAAAAGACAAGATGTATGTCTGAGTCCCAACTCCACCATTTCATAGCTGTGCCCTTGGGCTGTGATTTCAACTATGGTAGGGTCAGTTTCTTTATCTGTAAATTGGAACTCATGTATACCTACCTCTTACAGTGCTGAGGTGAGCATTGAGATAATACACATGAAAGGCTTCACACAGTGCATTAATGGAACCAAAGAACCAGTTGTGGTCAAGTTGATCCTGACGCGTGGTGAGCCCATGTGTGTCAGACTAGGACAGTGCTCTGTAGGGTTTTCAATGGCATGTTTTTTGCAAGTAGATTGGCAGGACTATTTTCCGAGGGGCCTTTGGGTGGATGCAAACCTACAGCCTTTTGATTAGCAGCAAACGTGTCAACCATTTGCACCACTCCAGGATCCTACAACAGTGCCTATCCCATAATAAATCATCAACACATTGATTTTATTGTTGTTAGTGTTATATTACTACCATACATCATCCCTCTAAGCCCTCAGGTTGAAAAGTGGAGAGAAAGAGTCACAGGTCCACTGATGGATGTGGTGGGATCCGGGAGACCCAATTCTTGCTTTTGCTCTCTGACCGTCAGCGAGCTGTGTGACCTTGGGCAAACCTCTTAACTTCTCTGAGTTCAGTGGCCTCATCGAGCCAGATGGTCCCACAGCCCCTGGCCATCTACTGTCCAGGGGAGTTGTGAGACTCCAGTAAAATAATGGATTTGAACGAGCTTTGAAAATGGAAAGGCACCAGAGGAATTTGCAATATTATGATAATGACAGCCATTCCATCCCTGTGCCCGGCCTGGCCCATCTGTTCTGGGTGCTCTCTGTTCAATCCCTGCCTCCTTTGGCCGCCAGTCCTGACTGCTCAGTCTGACATTTGGAGAAGTTCCAGGGAGGACTCTGTCCCTCCTCCATCTGCCCCTCAAGTTAACTCTTCTCTCTCCTTTCTTTCGGTAAACTGGTCAGACATCTGACAGCAGGGTGTGTGGTGATGACGTGGGAGGATGGCTCTTGGCAACTGTCATCGAGTCATCCTGACTCATGGCCACCCCATGCACAGTGGAACAAAACGCTGCCCCGTCTGGCACCATCTGCATGATCACTTGTGGACTGGACCATTGTGATGTGTAAGGTTTTCATTGGCTGATTCTCAGCAGTAGGTCACCAGGCCTTTCTTCCTGGTCTGTCTTAGTCTGGAAGCTCTGCTGAGACCTGATCAGCATTCCAGCAACATACAGCCTCCACTGACAGATGGATGGGGCTGGCTATGAAGTGCCTTGGATGGGAACTGAACCCAGGTCTCCCACGTGGAAGGGGAGAAGTCTAGCACTGAACCACTGTTGCCTCAGTGGAGAGTTACAACTCATCTTTTGTTCTTTTCCTGGGACAGGAAATAGGCAGAGACGTGGGACTTCCCACAGAGGAAAAACCAGAAAGTTCCTAAGAGATCCTCTAGATAGGCCCCCAAAGGAGGCAGTGAGGAGGTAGAGGTGGTATTTGAACCCAGCTCCTGGCACTCCCACCTAGTGCTTTTCTGCTGGGCCACCACCGCAATGCCATGAGCTCCTGGGTGGGGCTCTAGACTGTGCCCCCTGTCTAGTGCCTCAGTATCTCTTGGAATGTCCATGCCTGTGAGATAATATCAGGGCTTGGGAGTTTGTTTCTTCCTTAGGGGCCTGGGTTGTGGAAAACTGGTATCTCTGGCCATCATTTAGCTTCTCTGAGACTCCGTTTTCTCAGCTCTAAAATGGGAAAGCCACTACCTTGTCTACTTCTCAAAAGAGCAAGAAAGACTACCTATCCTGCCTCCAATAGAGAGCAGGGCTGCTGATGGGGAGGGGAGGGGAGACTGGCCAGGCCAGAGCCCCGGGCTGAGCCAAAGAGGAAGGCAGAGGCCTCTTGACCGCCCTGAGCTGTGTGGCTGGGAGGGGCCCCGGAGAAGGCAGGGCCTGCCTGGGATTGGCAGCTGCTGGCCTGCTGGCAGATGGTCCCCTAAGTGGGCCACCCCAGGGTCAGCCTATGGATTTACACGTTAACCCTTCCCTCCCCAGCAGGCCCGCAGCTGCTGGTTCTTTTTGACTTTGGCTTGACCCACGGAAGTTTCTACGTCTCTCGCTTAGCTGTAGTCTGGACTCTGGTCCACATCGTGTCACTTCCCATCCCACCCCAAAGAGACAAACCATCCATTGCATGTGTAGGGCACTTTAGAGTCTCTAAATCACTCTTTGGATCTATGCAACACTGAGCTGGGCAAGATGGATGATAGGCACCCTTATAAGAGTTGCCACATTTATTAATACTCATTTTCACAAATACTGATGTACAAGAAAGAAATTATCATTGCACGTGATAACCATAATTCCCATTCTGGAGTTTATCCTTCTAGACTCACTGACTCACTGTTTCTCTCTCTCTTCCCCTCCTCCTCTCTCCCCTTCTTCCTTTCTTCCCCTCTTCCCCTACCTTCCTGCAATGCCATCTCCTTTCTCTCTCTCCCTCTGTCTTTACCAGTATTTGGTACAATTGGGCATGTTGTCTTATTCCAGACTTTTGAAAATTGAACACTGCGGTCTAAGTCTTTTCCCAGGTCAGTAAATATCCACCCACCTCAACTTTCTCAGTTTGCCAAGTATCATTGTAGGCACGTAGCAGTATTAATTTACCATTTCCCCATTGCTGGGTGGTACCCATGTGATAGAAGAGAAAATAAATGGAGGGAGTGACTTGCCCAAAGTCACACGGCTCATAAATAACAGTCCGGAGGTGAATTTCGGTCTCAGCACTTGAAATTCGTTCTCTTTTTTTTTAAGGCAAAAGGCATGAGGGCTTAGGATCCTCGATCTCCCCCACCTACACGGGACCAACCCAGCGGAGGCTCCAGAAGAGACTTGCTTGTTTCTTGTTAAGTTGGCGCTGTGCTTGCCTAGAATCTCAGCCCCATACTTACTGGCTGTGTGGCTCTGGACAGCCTGCTTCTCCCCTCTGAGCCTCAGTGTCTTCACCCATAAAATAACCCTCATCTGGAAGGTTTATCTTAATAGCCAGGTTATTAAGATCTAGCTCATCGGCTATGGGGGTGGAAGGAGGATTGGATGAAATGAGCATGTGTCCATTGAGTGTGTGACATGTAGTGAATACTCAGCAAGTGAAGCCAATATGACCGTCCCTTTGTGACCAGAATTTGGCATCAGTAGAGCAATCAGAGAGGAATCGTCTCATTAGAAAGTTGCTGGTGGTGTGAGCAGTTTGTGCTCTACTAATAAGGCCGGCGGTTCAAACCCACTGACTAGTACAATGGAAGAAAGGCCTGGTGATGTGCTTCCTTAAAGGTTAAAACAAAACCAAACGCACTGCCGTCGAATGGCCCCGACTCACAGCGACCCCTCCTTGGGTTTCTGGGTTGGTATCTCTATGGAAGCAAATTGCCCAACCTTCCTTCTGAGGAGTGGCTGGTGGGTTTGAACTGCCAGCCTTCTGGTTAGCAGTCACATGCCTCTGGAGCAGTTCTCTACTCTGTAACCAAAGGGGTCACCATGAGTAGGAATTGATTTAGTGGCAGTGGATGTTTTTAGTCTGATTAGCCCCACTTTAGGACTGGCTGTGAGCCAATCCCTTCTCCTCCATGGGCCTCAGCTTACCCACCTATAAATGCAGGCCCTTGAGGATTTCTGAGGTGATTCTATTCCTCACTCCCAGTCCCTGTGAGGATGCATGTTAACCCCCTGTGGGCTGCAGCCCTGGCCTTGTCCCCTTCCCCCATCAGTATATTTTCTTCCCCTCCCTCACTAGCCAGAGCCTGCTACCCACCCCTCCCCCTGCTAGCTCTCCTCAGCCTTTGACACTAATTGATATGGAGGTCCCCCCTCTAATCCTGCCTCTGCCTCCGGGGCCCTTGTTCCCGGGGCATCTGCTTAGTGAGAAGAGGAGGAGGCAGGGCCGGCCGCCACCCGCCTGTCTGCCATCTGGTCCCCTTCCCCTCCCCTTCTCTCAGGCCACCAAGAAAAATCTGTAATGAATCCATGGCCCCCACCCAAAGGGGTGGGGTGAGACTCGCGCATGTTGTTGGCCTTGCTCGTTTGTGTGTGTGTGTGTGTGTGTCTATGCACACACACATGCACCCTCAGCTTGTAGACACAATTAATAGCAAAGCTTTTGTGCGGGCGTCCAGGCCCACTCCAGCTGAACAGCTGCTGGAGGGCTCCAAGCGAGATGCTAACAGGAGGGGAACTTTAATTATCCGACCGACTGGCAGCCCTGGCCAACCCCGGGGGACTGGATTCGATGGAGGAGAGGGAGGCAGGCAGGGCGGAGACGGCAATGAAACAGGGACAAGAAGGAGATGGGACGCCCTTGCTGATGGGAGATGGACATGCTCCCGGGCTCCCGGCCTCCGAGTGGCTGAAGACGTGGACAAGTGACCGTTTTCTTTCTTGAGTCCCTCTGCCCTCTATGGTGTCCATGACCTCCTCCCACTTGGCCATCAAGGCTTCCTTGTTGAACCTGGCATCAAAAGCAGGAGTCTGGACTCGCACCCCCAGGTGCTAATTCTGGTGTTGCTCCTTGCTGGCTATGCAACGTTAGCGCAGCTACTTAAGCTCTCTGAGCCTGTGGTTCTTCCAGGTCAAGGTAACGGCAGGGCAACTGACTCACAGGGTTGCTGAAGCAGATAAGATCGTTGGTTCAAAGAGCAGATGTTGACCGAGTGCCTGCTGCATACCAGGCACTATGCTAGGAGTCGAGATGGAACATACTATGTGACAGACGGGACAGGGTGGGGTGGTGAGCAGGGCAGACGACAAACAAGGAATCCAACTAAAAAGAAAAAAAAAAAAATTGTGAAGAGGGCCCCATTGCTTCCAGCAGCTTTTCCAGGTCCTTCCCTTTCGGCCCCAGGTGGTCATGTTCTTCCCTGTCTGTCTTCATTCCTGGGTCACCGTTCTTCACTGCCATCACTGCCTGCAATAATGTTTTGTGGGTGTTTGCACCTGAGTCAGAGCAGCTTCAAGCACAGGGCCTGGCACATAGTAAGTGCTCAGGAAATGTTTTCTGAAATGAATTGCTGACAGAGTTAATGGGGGAAAAATATGAGGCCTTAGACTGGAGGCCAAGAAAGGGCGTGTTCACTTCAGAAGCTCTGTTTGTTTTTGCAGAGTTCAAGACTTAGGCATTTTCACCCTCCAGATTGTCAGAAACTAAAAAGTATGAGAATGTTCTGTGCTGGTGAAGATGTGGAAAAGTGAGTACGTTTCTGGTGAGAGGATAAATGGCTGCAGCCTTGTGGGAGTACGGTACTTCAGCATTTATCAAATTAGAAATGAATTTTGCATATGACCAGTTCCTGGTGTCCATTCTAGCAAAAAAAAGGGTTAGTCCAAGAGAGTTCATTGCAGCCATGTTCATCAGCAAATAGCCAAATGCTCTTCAATAGATCTAACAGACCGTGGTATATGCATATACCGGGAATACAGGGCAACAGTTGAAAAGAATGTGGTGTATCCATGTGTGTTGACACAGATCTCTGAGAGATTGTCAGAGAAATGAGGAAGTGGCAGAATGATACACAGATTATTATTTCATATAACATGTGTACACAAAACATTGCATATGCTACATGTACAGTACACAAAAGAACACCATATATTGTTCATTAATATATCTGTATAGAAAAGTGTCTCAAAGGATATGCACCAAACTGTTGATGACAGCATCACCAGTGACGAAGGAGTGGTGGATATTTTCATTTTATGTCTATGCCTAACATGCTTCATGAGAATGTTTTTATAAGTTACAAGATTTTTTTT
>NW_006921635.1:12988767-13006056 GCF_000298275.1 Orycteropus afer afer
AAAAAAAAAAAAAGTGTAGTTAGAGAACACACAAATAGCAAGAAAACAGCCAAGTCCTGTAGAGAAACTTAAAATTTCTGTAGGCAGGTTTTTCAACCTTGGCACTATTGACATATGGGAGCAGAAACTTCTTTGTTGCAGGGGGCTGTCCTGTGCCTTGTAGGAGGTTTACCAGCATCCCTGCCCACTAACCCCTGGTTACCATTGTCACTTCGTCTTTCCAGTTGTGACGGTCAGACACTGTGACATGTCCCCAGGGCAGGGCACAGGGATGGTGGTAGAAAGACTAGTGGTTGAGGACCAGTAAACCAGAGATGGTTTCTCTCCACTCCAGATGATCTAGTCACGAAAATCTGAAATGGCTGAAAGCTTAGGACTCGGTGAAGGACTTTTGCAAATCAAGAGATGTGTGAAAGCTTTGGGTGGGGGAGCCACATTGAATCAAGTTCCCTACCCTGGGGAGGAGGGAGCCACATTGAATCACGGCCCCTACCTTCGCTTAGAATTGGGGAAGGGCAGAGTTGCACCGTAGACTGAGTAGACGGAGCACGTGATTGGAGTCTGGACTTCAGTTCCCTGGATGTGAGTCTTCTCATCTATGAAACAGGTGGAGTGATGCCTCCTCCATGGGGGTCATGGTCAGTGCTGGGTGTCTTAGCAGACACTTTGGGCTTTGTAGTTAGCAGCTTGATTTCTAGTCCCAATGGGGCAACCTTGGGCTAGTCACTGCACCTTTCTAAGCTCTTTCCTCATCTGTAAAGTGGAGGTGATGATGCTACCTCTGTCACTGGTTAGATTTCAGCATCAAATAAGATAATGTCTCCAAGTGCATATTAGTTTCTCTGTGTTCTGCTGTCTAGTTAAGTGCTTTGTAAATAGTAGTTATGAGGCTGTTGGGAGCGATGTTTTGCAAATTGTACATCACTCAGTGTCCTGACATGTAAGTAGTGTTGTCATGGGGAAGAGGATGTTGTCATGCCTCCATGGGATTGTCTTAGGAGTCTTAGGAGATGAAATGTCTGTTTTGAAGTGAATGGGCAGCATCTGTTCACTTCATGAACAGTGTTCACCACGTGTTCCTGATGCTGAAGGTGATTCACACAGAGTCCCACCCATGAGGTGTCCAAGCTCCTCCTGGCCTCTGGACCAGGACTCGCCTGGGTGACTTTCTAATCAAGGTTTCCATGACACAGTTCCCAGGAGAGTGTCCCCTGACTTAGTGCCAATCCTCAGAGACAAAGCTTCCTGTGAATTCTGCTGCTCACATACATCCCCTGTCTCCAACCTCGCTCTTTTCCACCTGTCTCCATTTTCTCCTTTGGAATTGTGGGACATATTGACACCAACCTCAAGAACACAGTTTTCATTTGTCCTTCAACTTGTCTAACACTTTATCAATCAATGAGCATCTTCAAGATGACCTTTGGCTGCTACTGAAGTCCCCCCTCTTTCTTCACTGCCCTCTTCTTACCCCACCACCTTCGTGTTTCAGCCCCACTGTGGTCTCCATCTTGGTTCTCTAACCCATGGGATCCTTTGTTGTTTCCCGGCAAAGTTCCTTCATTGTTTGTTGTCATTTAACTGTCACTTGAGCAGTTTCAATTTTCTTGTCCCTATCGATAAGCCTCCCCCCCCCCCCCCCCCCCCCCCCGCTTAGTGATTTCCTCTGTTGACAGTGTGTCTGTCTCTCTTTACTGCAACCCAAGACACGGACCTACTCCATTATCTTCTAAACTTCAGAGACAGCACCAGAGAAGAAACTCACAAGGTGTTTGCCATCAACCTGGGAGGTAATGCTGTGTACTCCCAGCATGTACGAGGTCACAGGTGGAATTAACCCAGTGATAGGTGAAAACTGGATGATTGTCTAGCATCTCCAGATTGGTTTTTATGGTGGGAAAATATTATTATCGCTTCCTTAACGAACTAGGTGGCATGACCTCCAAGAATATGAGATCCGTGTTTACACACAAGTAACAAAACAAATTACAGGGTCAAACAGTAAGAAGCCTGCTCTTCTGTACCCATCTGCCCCTCTAATAACATAAACAACATCAACAGTGACAACAACAACAAGCTGATGACAGTGATGAGAAAGCCAGGCCTAGAGAGTTGAGCACTTAACCCCATGTAATACAGGTGTAAATAGAACATGAAGTAGGGTCAGCACTCAGGTGTTCTGATTTCTATATTTTGAGTCCAGTACAAAACAATTTGCTTTCTGCTAAAAATTTTTTAAACAAGTTTTTATCACGTGACAATAGTTTATAGAGAGCACTGCAGAAGTATAAAAAAGTGGGAAGCCCTTCATCTTAATTTCCCACTGCTATCCTAGAGAGAGGAGATCAAGTGACCCTGTGGCTAAAGCATTGGGCTGCTAACCAAAAGGTCAGTGGTGTGAACCCACCAGCTGCTCTATGGCAGAAAGATGAGGCAGTCTGCTTCTGTAAAAATTTACAGCCTAGGAACCCTAGGGAGCACTTCTGTTTTGTTCTATTGGGTTGCTACGAGTTGGAATCAACTTGATGGCAGTGAGTTTGGTGTTTTTAGATCCTATAGAAGCAGCTGTTGTTAGTTGTCATCAAGTCAGCTCCGACTATGGGGACTCCGTATACAACAGAAGAAAACAATCCCATCTTGCCCATCACTGGCTATTCAATGTGTGCTTTGAGTGGCTTCCAACCTAGGGGGCTGACCTTCCAGCAGGATATCAGACAATATGCTGTTGTGATCCATAGGTCTTCATTGGCCAGTTTAAGAGGGAGATCATCAGGCATTTCTTCCTACTCTATTTTAGGCTGCAAACTCCGCAGAACCCTGTCCACCATGGGTGGCCCTGCTGGTATTTGAAATACTGATGGCCTAGCTTCCAACCTCACAGCAACACACAAACCACAAATCAAAAAACACACCAACCCATTGCCATCTAGTCAATGTTGACTCACAGTGACCTAACAGGACAGAGCGGAACTGCCCCACAGGGTTTCCAAAGCTGTAAATCTTTATAGAAGCAGACGGGCACATGTTACTCCCATGGAGCGGCTGTTGGGTTCAAGCTGCCAGTCATCCAGTTAGCTGCCGAACTCTGAACCACTGCACTGCCAGGGATCCTGTCACAAGCACCGCAGTATGAAACACTGACAGGTGGTAGACACACACCTACTGCTGTGCTTTCATAGACACTCTTCCGGAATCGTCACCTATGGAAAGGCAGCACGTTGTGTTGCCTTTACCTGTTAACTTTGTATCTTGGGTTTTTTTTTCTATATATATATCACTATATTTGGAGCTGCCCTGCCCTTGTGTACTGTCTGAGTAGTGTTCTGTTACAGACATGTGTAATCATCTATTTAATCACTGTCCCGTTGATTGACAGGTTGTCAGGATTTTTGCTATAATAAACAATAAGCATTTTGGTATATTTAGTTTTCCCACTTTGCGTGTGGATCTTATCTATATCATAAGTCTGTAAAAGTGGACTTGCTGGGAGTTCCTTCCCTCTATAGAGTTTATATCGCCCCCCAACACACCACACACACACACATGCACACAGGGTGTGAGAATCCTTTTCCTGACCTTTATAAGACAAGGGATTATCAAGGTCTTTCTTGTGTATCCTTCCGAGGGTGGGACACCAGTGTGTGATTGTTTTGCTCTTCTTTAATAATGAAGGCTCTCCAGTGGTGTAGTTGTTAAGGCAATTGGCTGCTAACCAAAAGGCCAGTGGTTCGAACCCACCAGCCACTCTGCGGGAGGAAGATGAGGCAGCCTGCTTCTGTAGAGGTTTACAGCCTTGGAAACCCAATAGAGGTTGCTACGAGTTGGAATCGACTCAAAGGCAGTGAGTTTGGTTTGGTTTGGTTCTGTGGTAATGAGAGCATGCATGTTGGCATGTTGGTTGGGCATTTTGTATTCTTCTGTGATCACTTCCCTCTTATGTTCTTCATCCATTTACTAGAATTGGATTGTTTTTTTATTTTTGAGAACTCTTTGCATATTAAGGAAATGATCCTTCTGTCAAATGTGTTGCCTCTGTAGCTTTTTCTGATTTCTGACAAGGATGGAGATTGAGAGCAGGCAAAAAGCACTGTAGGTAGCTTTTGGACAGTGGGTAGGAAGTAAAGTGAGATTCCCTCTCTTCCTCCATTTCTCCCTCTACCAAGAGTGACTTGCTGTAACAGATGGAGAGCTGTGAGTCAGAACAGGTATGAGGCTGTAATCTCCCTTCTTCCTGCTGGGCCTGGATTCAAAGGAGGGCAGGTAATAGAGGAGAGAAAAATTGTCTGCAAGCAGGATCGAGCTATTTCCTAGGTCCAAGCTGCAGTTGGCAACCTGGTCCTAATTCTCAAAATGCCACTCCATGGCTTTTAGCCCACAGGAGCCCTGCACATTTTAAATTTAGCAAGGCACAGGAAATGGGGAGGTGGCTAGGGAGGCAGGGGTTCTTCTGGGACTACTTAGCTTCAGAGGGTGGGAGTGGGGCAGGAATTCTCTGCTTTGGGGCGCCCAGCATGTCAATGGTCACTGAAACTGTAGGGTGTATATGGTGGCAAAATACAGTCCCGTTAGAGTGAAGGTACCTATAACACAGTCACACCTCTTCTACCCTGGAGAAACCCTCAGACAAGTGCCCTAATTCCATTGAAGACATTTGTTGAAGACATCAGCCACTGAATTAATGTTTATTGTAGCATTGCTAAAAGTGTGAGAAATTAGAAATAACCTAAATGTCCAGCACTAGGGGAATTTCTAAATCACACACTGTGATCTGCTCAACACATGGACTACAATGAAGGAGTGAAAATGATGAGGCTGAACCATTCATTAGTTGGGACATGCAAGGAGGGCCAAGGCATTTGTGGAGGGAACAATGCAAGCAGCAGGTGCATGTGTGTACACTATATGTGTCACCTAATTTGGCCATGTTGTCAGACGGGACCATTCTCTGGAGAAGGATGTCATGCTTGGTAAAGTGGAGGGTCAACAAAAGAAGGGAAGGCCTTCAATGAGATGGATGGACACGGTGGCTGCAGTGATGGGTTCAGGTATAGTAGGGATTGTGACTGGCACAGGACCAGGCAGTGTTTTGTTCTGTTGTGTATAAGGTTTGCTAGTTGCCATCGAGTCATCTCTGACTTGTAGCAACCTTACAGACAACAGAACAAAGCACTGCTCAGACCCGTGCAGCTGCATGACCACTGCTACATTTGAATCCACTGTTGGGGCTGCTACATCAGTCCATTTCACTGGAAGTTTCCCTTGCTTTTGCTGAGCCTCTCATTATCAAACACAACATCCTTTTCTAGTGATTGGTTTTTCTTGATGACACATCTGAATGAAGCGAGCCAAAGTGTCACCAGCCACCCTTCTGAGGAACAGCATCACCCCTAGGACTAAAGGATCACCACTTGTCTCCCCAACATACATTCCATCAGGAAGTCCACTCATGTATTGACATGTGTGTACATCTAGTTTACGTACATCTGGAATCTACCCTTTTTCTCCATCTGAGCCCAGATTTCATCATCCATAACATGGACGGAGGGAGCATTCCCTGGCTGGTGCAAATGATTCACACAGCAGGCTGCTAGCCGAAAGGTTGGAGGTTCAAGTCCACACTGAGGCCCCTAGGAAGAAAGGCCTGGTGACCAACTTCTGAGGAAGTCAGCCACTGACGAGCTTGTGGAGCCCAGTGCTGCTCTGATACATGCAGGGCAACTTGGTGGAGACTGTTTTGTTGGTTTGGTTTTTACCTGGACGAGAATACTCAGCAGGGTTGTTGGAAATATCCAGCGAGGCAATGTCAGGAAAGGACTTAGCCCAGTGATTAGACATAGTATGAGCTCAGTACATGACAGCTAGTGCAGTTACTAGGAGAAAAAGGGAAGCAGAGAGACGGAGGGGGAATTACTTCCATTTCAAGGGTATTGACCATAGGATTCAATACCAGAGGCCACTCAGCATTTTCATCTCACCCAAAATGACTGGAAGTAATTCCTCTACCTAATTCACTGTGCTGTAAATTGGGATTTTCATATATTGAATTTATTTAAAGCGGGGCTTACCTGTTCTCAGATTCCCCAGGAGTCATGAAGTCCCTGTGGTGAAGACTCTAGGGCACTGATCCCACCATCACCTGCCCCATCAGTGGCTGAAGTCTGTGTGTCGTCCTTAGGCTGGTGTGGTTGCAAGAATCCAAAACTGACTCCCTGAAGCTCAGCCTGGCGGTGGTGGTGGGCGCTACCGTTGTTGCTCACGGTGCCCCCATGCAAAGCAGGAGATGCTGCCCGGATTGGCGTGATGCATAGGGTTTTGTTTGGCTGAAGTTTTGGAAGTGGCTCCCCAGGCTTTTCTTCCTGGTCCTTCTTAGTCTGGACGCTCCTCTGAAGCCAGGTCACCATCACAGTGACACGTGCACCTTCAGTGACAGCAGGAGCTCAGGTAGAAAGAGGTTTATCGTGGGGAAATCTCCCAGAACCCAACTGCACCAGAATGGCCGATCGAGCCCGCAGGCTTCCACAGTTTTCCACGTCTGCACCCCACAGGTGATGGATGAAATAAACCTCACACCCCCAACTCCACATGGCCTACAGAAAGGATCTGGCAAACCAAACCAAACTCACTGCCACCGAGTTGATTCCAACTCATAGTGACCCCCACTGAGTTTCCAAGGCAGTCAATCTTTAAAGAAGTAGATCACTCCATCTTTTCTTCCACAGAGCAGCTGGTGAGTTTGAACCACTGACCTTGTGGTTAGCAGCCAAATGCCTTATCCACTATACCACCAGAGCTCCTTTGATGTCTAAATCAATTTGCTGTAGCTCAAGTTGTAATTTAAATGCTCTAGGGGCCAGCTGCTTAAATATTTAATAGAGGCTTTAAACAAGTTGGGCACGAAATCCTTTGTACCCTGGGAATTACCAAACCCTCACCAAAGACACAGAGGCTATTCCTCAGTTGAAGTACGATGGGTCTTCTGCAGGTGGTTAGCCACCCACCTGCTTGTCCCAGCCTACCTGCCATCTCCTTTCCTCCAATCAGCATAGGTCAGAAGGGTATCCAACCATGTCCCTGAAATGTCCCAGGGTTTGGATTCTCCCAAACATGTCTCCACCACTCACCTCCCTCCACTGCATTTCTGTTAACGTGTCATTCTCAGCCAGAGATTCCAAATACCAGTGGTTCCTTGCCTTTTCTGGCTGACTTTCCATCCTGTCACCTCCCTGGAGAACACATTTTGTTAATTTCTCACCCCACCCTCCACGCCTCAGTCTCCCTGGGGTCAAAGTGCTTCACTATGAAGTGAAACCAAGTCCAGCCCAGTTGCTCAGCCAGACAGCCCCTTTTCCAGCTATTTGACTTGAGAGAGCGAGCTGTGTGGTTCTTGATGGTTTCAGCGCTAGAAAGGGGTAGCTGGAGGGGAAAGGATATGCCAGCCAACCTACAGAATGGCAGGGCAGTGGGGAGCCTGAGAGATCATGTGACTATTGGGTCGGCCCCCCTGTGAGGAGGCCTGGATCCCTTAAGCTCGAAGACCCATGGCCATTTCGCAGAAAAATCATGGGTGTGCAAAAATCTGCCAATTTCAAGGTCTCAGTGAATCCCAGGGCTGCTGGTAACTTATCAGCATCTTCATGTGAATTAGGAAAAGGCGTCCCTCCTCTGGACCACGGAAAACTAAAACCACACTGATGCTGTCGAGTTGATTCCAACTCACGGTGACCCCCGGTTTGGCAGAGCTGTGCTCCATAGGGGTTCATGGCTGTGACCTTTCCTTGCACCTCAATGCTTTGCACCATCTGGGCCTAGCTTGGTAAGTGCAGGAGTATGGATCTCAGACCCACTTTCCTGCAGCAGGATATCACTTTGCAGGTGGCCGCCAGCACAGCTGTTAGTGGTGACCCTGCCTGGATTCCTCCTGATATCCAGTCCCCAGTGAAATGCGCATCCCCTCTTTATTTTACTGATGGGACTCTGAGCCTCAGAGTAGGGAATGTCTCAAGGTCACACTGGGAGCCAGTTACTAACCTGGGATTAAAGTCTTTCTCATTGTATCCCCTGCACCCCACATACTTGGATACCCTCACCTCCCTCCTGATTAAAGAGCCAATTGATTATACTCCCTGACTCAGAGCCAAGCGATAAAAATCTGTTGTCTAAATAGCTAAATTAAATCCTTGTAGACATGCTTACATGGAAGTGTTGGTAAACCCAGTGGCCCCGGGGCAGGGGAGAGCTATTCGTCTTATCAGTACAGTCTAGGTTGAATGATCCATTTCCAACAGACCAAGGAATGAAATCATGAAAAAGATGACAGTGTGAGGGGAGGGGAGGCAGGCTGAGCTGGGGACCTTGAAAAGGTGGGGCTCAGAGGGGGCAGGCCAGTCTGCAGGGGATCATTCAGGCGTGGTAAAGCCAGACCCTGTGGGAGAGCAAAGAAATCATCCTAAAATAGATGGAATTGCTCTTGGTGGTAATTGCAAGCAGAAGGGAGAAAAGGTTTGTGTCGAGAGCCCAAGAAGGGAAGACTTGGGAAAACAAAGAGGATCTTATTTTGGAAACAAGGAGGAAGTTCTAAAAAGAAAGAAGAAGGGAGAGGTCTGTCATTTCCAGGAAAAGAGTGGCCCTATTGGGTGGCAAAGGGAGTTCTCTGGATGGCACAAGTGGTTAATGCATTTGGCTGCTAACTGAAAGGTTGCAGGTTCAAGTCCATCCAAAGGCTCCACAGAAGACAGGCCTGGCAATCTCCTTCCAAAAGATAGTCACTGAAGACCCTGGAGCCCAGCTTTACACTTGTCACATGGGAGGTTGCCTGAGTTGGAGCTGACTTCATAGCACTTTTTTTTTTTTTTTTTTTTTTAATAATCTGGTGGAAATTCTAAAGAGCTCTGGTGGCGTAGTGCCTAAAGCATCTGACTGCTAACCAGAAGGTTGGCAGTTCAAACCCACCAGCCACTCCATGGAAGGACGACTGGGCAATCTACTCCCATAAAGATTTACCACCTTGAAACCCAGTGGGGGTTGCTGTGAGTCGGAATCCACTTGATGGCAGCGAGTTTGGTTTTTTGGTTTGGTGGAAATTCACTGAGCTCTACCTTTTACGTATATTTTACTTAAAAAAAAAAAAAAAAGTACAGACGCTTATTGTCTCCAACTCAAGCTCCAAACTCACTGCTGTGGAGTTGGATCCAACTCATAGAAACCCTTCTTTGGGTTTCTGAGGGGTATCCCTATGGAAGTAGATTGCCCAATCTGCCTTCTGAGAAGTGGCTGCTGGATTTGAACCGCCAGCCTTCTGGTTAGCATCAAGGCAGAACACAGAAGAATTCTGGAAGCTGAGATAGAAGGACTCCTAGGCTGAGCAGAGGGGTAGTATGGGAGGGGTGTGCTTCCACCAGGTGGGGCTTCAGGGAGTGGGCCCCCTGGACCACCTTGGGTCATCTGGGCAGGCAGGAGCTTCAGCAAACAAGAACTATGCAAGGACCCAGGACTGTGTGTGCGCATCACTGCCCCCCAGTGGCCACTGGTGGAGAACTGCATTTGGAGCGACCTCCTACTGGGTGGTGCAAATGGTTAGTGGTTTTCCTGCTTAAACCCGAGAGGTTGTAATTTCCGGTCCACCCAGAGGTGCTCAGAAGAAAGACTTGGCCATCTTCATCCCAACACTCAGCCACGGAATCGTTGGACTTAGCACAGCTGTTTTATTTACAAGGTGGTTCGTGTGGTACCTGGCGTTTGAAGAGGACTGTTGTCTTTGTCTTGTCCTCAGCAGCCTTGCCCAGTGCCCGGCCCAGGACAGGGATGCTCAGAAACGCATTGCGGAGGTGGCTGCCCAGTGTCACTCACCAGGTTGGGGACTGGCTAGGGCCAGAGCCCAATGCTGCTGGCCTCCAAGCAGAGTGGATCCCAGGCACGTGGCTTCCCTTCCAGGCCCACTGCTGGTTCCGGTGCATCTCTGCGTACTTCACACGGGTGCGCTTTCCGGGGGACTGGATTCTGGCTGACGCAGCCTCACAGCCAGGACGCAGCTTGGTGGAGGGAACGTGGGCACCGCTACAAGCCCCCTCAGCCGGGAGCCTTGTGCGGCGCGTAAACCGCACAGGGGTAGACGCCTGCTCCGTGGAAGCCGCTTCTTCGCTTGTATTCCTGCTCCAAACATCTCGGTGTCTGTCTTACCCGACCCTCTCCAGGGCTCTTTCTGCCACGGCCTGGGCCCTCCCCTGACAGGTGGTTTGTAAATTCTGACCTTTTAATGCAGGATTTCCCAGGGCCAGATTAAGGCACGTTTACACGATGTTCCCCTGGCTGAGACCTGCTGGGGCTGGGCCCAGGGGCAGGCAGGTCTTTAAGCTTCATCTATGGACCTGAGGAGCTTTTCTGGGTCCAGACCAGGCAAGTGCTGGGGGGCCAGGGCACCTAACATCTCTTTCTCCGTGTCTTCTCCCACCGCGTACTGGAACCATAGGAGAAGGAAGCTTGGGTTCCTTGGGCGCCACAACAAAAGCCTACAGACTGGGTGGCTCTAATGACGGAAATTAGGAGTCTTGCAGTTCAGGAGGCCAGAAGTCCAAGTTCAGGGTGTCAGCAGGGCCATTCCCTCCAAAGTCTCAGAGAATTTGTGGGCTCGGGCCTGCCCTGGCTCGCAGCTGCATCTTCCCACGGCCACTTTCCCTCTCTGCCTGTCACTGTCTCCTCTCCTCTTTTGTAGGACCTCCCCTCCCTACTCTGACCTCATGGTAACTGATAACATTTCCAAAGACCCCATTTCCAAAATTGGTCATCCTCACAGATACCAGGGGTTGGGACAGCAGAAATAAGACCCGTGTGATCCTGCTGTACTTGGAGCCCACAGCCTATGTGGGGAGGGCAATCTACTCCATAAAGATTTACCACCTTGATACCCAGTGGGGGTCATTATAAGTTGGAACCTACTCGATGGCAGTAGTTTGACAATATGATGACGAGTGCTTTGATGGAGTCTAGGCAGACTGTCCTGGGTGTGTCCAGAACAAAGGGATACAACCCAAGTGTGTGTTTGTATGTGCATGTATGTGTGTATGTGCATATTTATGTGTCGGTATATGTGTGCATACATGCATCACACATGTATGTGTATAGAGGTGTTTTCATATATGTGCATGTGTCTACATGTGCATGCATATATGTGTACATGTATGTATTCCTGTGTGTATGTGCATGTGTAAGTGTATGTATGTGTGTGTATGCATGTGCATATGTATGTGAGTGTAGTTGTGTGCATGCATGTGCATATGTGCATATGGGTGTACTTATGTGCATGTGCGTGCATATATGTATGTGTATCCGTGAATGTGTACGGGTGTGTATACGTGTGTGTGTGTTATGTGAGTGTGCTTGTGTGCATGTATGTGTGTGCCTACATCCATGTGTGTGTGCATGTGCACATGTGCATGTGTGTGTGTATGTATGGGAGTGTGCTTGTGTGCACGTGTGTATGTGTGTGCATCTCTGTGTATGTGTGTGCATGTGTGCATGTCTGTAAATATGAGTGCGCTTGTGTGCATGTACGTATGTGTGTATCTGTATGTGTGTGCATGCATGTCTGTCTTTGTGTCTGTGAGTGTACTTGTGTGTATGTATGTGTGTGCGTGCATGAATGTATGTGTGTGCATGCACTTATGTGCATGTGTACATGTGTATGAGTATAGAGGGAGGACTGTTAGAAGTTTCCAGAAGAAATAGCACTCATGCCCAGACGTTAGCCAAGCAGAGAGTGTGGAGTGGGCGTGGTATTGGGGTCAAGGAACAGCCAGCAAGACGGAGCTGTGTGTATTTTGTGGTGGTTGGAGTATCTAGAGGAGTCCCTGGGTGGGCAGATGGTTAAGTGCTGGACTGCTGACTGAAAGGTCGGCAGTTTGAGCCCCCAGAGGTGCTTCAGAGGAAAGGCCTGTGAGCTGCTTCCAGAAGGTCACAGCCATGGAAACCACAGAGCACGGCTGTGCTCTGTGTGCATGGGGTCGCCATGGATAGGAATCGACTCACCGGCAACTGGTTTGGAGTGTCTCATGGGAGGGTGAGCAGGGAGAGATGAAGAAGGACAAGTCAGAGTCCAGGTCATGGAGGGCCTAGAATACCCCCACCATGTTAGCCCAGGCCCTCCATGAACCAGCTGCCAGCTGCCTGAGAGACCAATGGGGCAGGAGCCAGAGAAGGCCAGGAGAGCATCAGATTGCAAAGAGCCAAGGAAAGAGTGGAGGGAGGAAGGGTGGGTGGAAGCATCCTAGCCTGTTGTACAGTCTAAAGAAGGTTCTGGAAGGCTGATAAGGAGCCCTCGAGCCAACGCCAACCACCACAGGTGTCCTGTATATCCCTCCCACCAAGCCACTGGAAGAAGCCATGGAGGTGTAACTCTGGCAAAAATATCAGGGGTCAGTATTTCAAGCCCACAATCTAAGTGTACATAAGAATCACCTGGGAATCTTGTTAAACCATGGCTTCAGATTCAATGTATCTGCAGCGGATGTGCAAATTATCAGCAGGGGGCCCAGACAGAATGAACCAGTCCGAAGCCCTGATTTGAACCTGGGTCACCCTGGCTCCTAGGCTCATATTCTATCCATTGCACCACACTGTCCCCAGATACACATGTATATCAGCATATAGATATAAATACATGAAAGGAGAGAAGACAGTGATTGGCCTGCTCAGGGTGGACCTCCTGAAAAAGGAAAGCCCTTGAAGGAAAATGAATTTGAATCAGCCATCCAGGTGCCTTAGTTAGCTCATGGTGCTGTAACAAAAATACCACTAGTGGGCAACTTTAAGATCAGAAATTAATTTTCTCACAGTCCAGGAGGCGTGACAGCAGAATTTAGGGCATAGCTCTAGGGGGAGATTTTTCATTGTCTGTTTCAGCTTCTAGCACCCAGAAATCCTGGGAGTTCCCTGGCTTGTAGACGTGTCTCCTGCGTGTGTCTGTCTTCATGTGATGTCATCCTTCTTTGTCCGTGTCTGTTTATTCTGCTCCTCTATTACTTCAGAAGTGATCAGGCTTGAGACCCACCCTACTCTGCTGTGACCTCATTAACGTAACAAACAGAAACCCCATTTTCCAAACAGGAGCCCGTCCACAGGAACAGGGGCATACCTACATCACGCCTGTTTTGGGGGTGGTAGTGACACAATCCAATCCATAGCACCAGGCTGTAGGTTGCGACCAAATGAACACTGGATGTTTCAAGCCATAACTAGGTAAAGACCTTTGTCTCAAGGTTTCTACTTAGTGCAGAAGATTGTGATGAAGACACAGTCAGCAGGTGCACCCTCACAAGGAACCTGGGCAGAACATGTTTCCCAGACTGGAGGAAAGTGGCAGGGGTCTCAAAGGCAGGAAGAGCCCAGTTGAGGGGTCCATAATTGGAAAAGGTAAACTCAGATGGGAAAATGTTATAGCCCTCTACCCAGAGATGAAGACCAGCCGAAGACAGCTTTGTCCATGAGAAAGGTTGAGTAGGCATTACCCACCCACTCCCTCAAGGGAGAGTGAGGAACAAGGCTTGGATATGCTCCCAGCAAGGACTGCTCCCTTATTCCCCTTCTCATTTCCTTAATCAAAGCAAAGAACAAGGACAGTGATTTTCTCCTTTGTCGAAGAGCAAAAACATATTTTAAGAGGGATTGAAGGCATTGGGAATGCTAAGCCTTAAGGAAGCAGTGAATGAAGACAAGAAGACACAGGCATTGTCAGGAAACATTTTAGAACCTGTGTGCAGACAAAAGAGCGGTTATCCTGTAGGGTTGCCAAAAAGAGAAGCTGGACCAATAGGTGCAAATTCCAAACTTTCCAGAGAGCATACCGATAAATTCTCCATGCCTTTCATTCAGCGAGTTAGGGATTAATTCAGCAACCATCTGTGAGGAGCTCACTGTGTTCCAGGCTCGGACCTAGGTGCTTGGACAGAAATGATTCTGGTGTTCATGGTTCAAAATCCATCTGGTTGCAATTTAGGCTTGGGGAGCCTGGGTGCTACGAGCAGTTTGAGATCGGCTGCAGATCCAAAGGTTAGCAGTTTGAACCCACCCAGAGGTCCCATGGAGTCAAGGTCTGGTGATCTGCTTTCATAAAGATTGAAGCCAAGAAAACCATATGGAGCAGACTCACTATGTAACACGTGAGATCACAATAAATCAGGGGCCAACTCATGACAGCTAACATCCCTTACTTAGGCTTAGTTATGAAATTAAAATATTTTAAGTCTTTTCTGAGTGAGAAACACAATGGACAGTCATCAACTCGCCCCTCTCCTACACCCGGTCATTTCCTCCTGCAGTGGTAACACAGGCTTTGATTGTATTGAAATTTGCCAAAATCACGTCACTCAGCGTCCTTTCTCCTGCAGGGACTAGAGGCCTTGGGTTAAATGAAGACATGTCTTGGAGGGTGGAATCGGAAGGTTCCCACACTGGGTAAATGTGGAAGGAACACGTTCTGATGCCAGGGATGTTTCTCCCAGAGGACGACCTCCTACCTAATGGCCCATCCCTTGGGGACCCACACAGCTATCCCAAGGCATTTCTTGGGTCTGAGGGTGAAAATCTATCAGCCATTCATGAAGGAGCTGGGGGACCTTTCAGCTTTCTAATGGGGTCATTAGCTGGGTGACAGATGAAACCCAACTGACAGAAGGGCAGAGGAATCCAAAACACGAGAGAAAAATACATAGCGATTTCCGACATTCTCCCGGAACACATTTTTTCCTCAAAATTCCTTCTACTGCTGGGCGTCACAGGATGTCAGAGGCTGAGGGATTTGGAGAGAGCGATTTGAAAAACCCGGGGTATGCCAAAGGATGAGAAAGACCCTGTCCGCAGGGGAGAGCTGATAGATTTCCACAAAGCTAATCCTGCACAGCTGTTGATGGTATCACAGGACACTTACCAACACACTCTCGGTGGCTCTGTAAACCCCAGAAATCGGGTGGAATGATTTGTTCGAAACAAGGGACAGTGTTCTAGACAGTTTAGCTCCAGCCTAAGAACTTAACTCCATTGTTGAGTTTCATTAATTAACTTTGCTTTCTGAGAGGAAAAAAAGAATGCATGTCTTTCGTGGAAAACACAGGAAGAAAAAAAAAAGAAAAAAAAAAAAAACAGGAAAATCACCCCAAAGCCCACAGTTCAAAGATAAGTACTGTTAACTTTGTATTGCCATCTCTGCAATTGTTGGGTTGTCTTCCCCCCCCCCCATACAGATGTGTCCATCTTTCTCTCTCTGGCAAAACTGCACTCATTATCATGACTTTATCAGCTCTTTTTTCTCCCTTACTGATCTACTGTGAAAATATCAAGATGTTTCCCCCATATTGTAAAGTCTTTTTCGGGAAGCTTATTTTAACATCTGTATTGTCTGAATGCATCTGGTCAAAACATACAAAATCAGTGATATTTGACCTTTATTAACTTGCAAAACCAACAATTTCCTATGGTTCATCTGTCCCGTAATTGATTTCTCCAGCCTTCCATTCATTGACATTTAGGCTATCTTCAAATGCTCCCCATTATAACAATGTTGCAATGAACTTCTCTGTGTCCCAAGTTTTGCACACATCCATGGCTATTACCTTATGATAATTCCTGTGCACTAGCTTACAAGAGGCAGCATGGAAGAAAGGCCTGGTGATCTACTAAAAAAATCAGCCATCTAAAACCCCGTGGAGTCAGAATCAACTCCATGGCAACTGGCTTGGTTTGTTTTTTTTTGTTATCTATGGCCCCATAATAAATGTCTGAAAATTTTGCCACTTAATGCAAGGCACATTTGTTACCTCAATTTCAATGGATCAGGGCTGAGCTGAGTTCTCTGCTACCGAGTCTCTCATGAGCCTACAATTGAGGCATAGACCAACCTTGAGGTCTCATCTGAAGACTCAACTGGGGAAGGATGTGATCCCACGCTCATTTGTGCATTTGGTGTCAAGGGTCAGTTCCTTGTAGATTGTCAGATTGATGGCCTCAGTTTCTCTCTGGGTCTTGGCTAGAACCTCCCTCAATTCCTTGCCACATGGGTCTCTCTGCAGGAGAGGTCACAACATGGCAGTTTTCTTCATCAAAGCCAGCAAGGGAAAGAGTCTTTGCTAGCAAGATGGAAGTTATGATCTTAGGAAACTTAATCACGGAGTGGACATCCTATCACCTTTGCCATAGTCTGTTGGTTACAATCAAGTCAGAGGTCTTGCCTATTCTCAATGGAAGGGGATCCCACAGGGTGTGAACACCAGGAAGTGAGGATCCTTGGAGTGCATTTTAGAGTCTGCTGGTTACACCACATTCTAGAAGTGATTGCTAGGTAAAACAGTATGAGGCATTTGTAGGTTCTTGAGATCTACTGATGATTTAGCCCCTGGACCATCATCCATGAAGAAAGTAAAAGGTCATTAAAAAAGACAGGAATGGAAGAAAAGACCAAAAATGTCAGAAGAGACTCTGAAACTTGCTCTTGAATGGAGAGAACATTTGCTAAAACAAATGGAAGAAATGATAAGATAAAAGAGCTGAACAGAAGATTTCAAAGAGAAGTTCAAGAAAACAAAGTCAATTATTATAATGAGATGTGCAAAGATCTGGAGTTAGAAGACCAAAAGGGAAGAACACGCTCAGCATTTCTCATACTGAAAGAACAGAAGAAAATATTCAAGCCTTGTGTTGCAGTATTGAAAGATTCTACAGGCAAAATATTGAATGATGCAGGAAGCATCAAAAGAAGATGGAAGGAATACACAGAGTCAATGTACCAAAAAGAATTGGATGATGTTCACCTATTTTGGGAGGTAGCATATGATCAAGAACCAATGGTACTGAAGGAAGAAGTCAAAGCTGCACCGAAGGAATTGGCAAAATACAAGCCTTCAGGTATTGACAGAATACCCATTGAGATGTTTCAAGAAATGGATACTGTGCTGGAGGCACTCACTCATCTATGCCAAGAAATCTGGAAGACAGCTACCTGGCCAACTGACTGGAAGAAATCTGTATTTGTACCCATTCCAAAGAAAGGTGATCCAACAGAATGTGGAAATTATAGAATAATATCATTAATATCACATGCAAGTAAAATCTTGCTGAAGATAATTCAAAACTGGTTGCATCAGTATATTGACAGGAAACTTTGAGAAGTGCAAGCTAGATTCAGAAGACGTCATGGAACAAGGGATATCATAGCTGATGTCAGATGGATCTTGGCTGAAAACAAAGAATACCAGAAAGATGTTTACTTGTGTTTTATTGACTATGCAAAAACATTCAATTGTGTGG
>NW_006921635.1:13009485-13010848 GCF_000298275.1 Orycteropus afer afer
TTAGCAGTCAAATGCCTTAGGCACTATGCTACCAGAGGTTGAAATACGTGTTACTCTTTCTTTCTTTATTTTCAGTTATTGTAGAAGACAAACTCCTCAATCGCAACTTTTTTTTTTTTAATTTTGATTAATCACTTATTTCGCTGCCACATATCTTTGAATAATTTTTTTCAGAGGGCATTTTTTTTTAATTTAACCCTTGCACTTTAAAAAATGTGCTTGTGTTCATGCTCTTCAATTAGAATGTTAGCTTCATTGAGCAAATAATTCGTGGATCACTATTTTTCCCCACGAATTATATTTCCTGTTGTGGGGAGAGGTTTGAGGCATGTCACCTTCTTTGTTTCTTACTCAGACCCTTTCTCCCCTGCCTCGTTTATAAACTTGCTTTTTTGTCATCGAAATTCAGTAATTGCACCAAGGTATGTAGGTGTGTGTCTCTTCTCATTATTTTTCCTTGGAACTTGCTAAGACTATTTAATTTGTAAATAGAAGGCATTTTTCAGCTGAGCAAAGTGTTTTTTCCACATGTTTTCTTCGTCTTCCTCCTCTTATTCTACCGTATTGCGTGTTGTGGATGCATTCTGTGGATCTTCAGTGTTTCCTTTTCATTGATGTGCTTCTGAGTTCAGGGAGATTTTCTTCACTATTTTTTATTTGATTGTTTGTAATATTCAGTCCACTGCTTAATGCTTCTGTTTCAATTTGACTTTGAATTTGGCCGACATGTGTTTTATTTCCTTGGCATTTTCCAGATTTCATAGTGACTTCTCTCTGGTTGTCAACCGCAGTTACATAAATATAATGCCCTCTTTAATCTTACCAAGAACCTTTCTAAACTCTCCTCCTTATATAGGTGTTGGTCCCATACTGTCATCAACTCCTTCATAGCCTCTTCTTTTGAACGTTGGGTATTTTAACATGGCCAAACATTGTTCTCTGCTTGCTTTCCGAGTGAGGTCCATGCTTATCATAAACTGGACACCTACATGGGTTCTAAGAGGGATTTAGTAGATTTTTGATTGGCTATTTCGGGCCAGATGAAGGAAAAAAGGAACCATGTAGATGTATTGTAATTTTCCTTTTCCTTTAAAAAGATTCAGCTGTTTGGGAGAGATAAGGGAGGTTCCTGGAGCCAAACACATCTCTGGCAAAGAGCTATGTGCTTTTGTGTGAGTTCTTTGGCCACAGTCTTGGTCAGCAAGAACAATGCTCCTACTTACATCATGCTCGGAGCACTCTATGAATTGATATCATGGTGGGCACCATGAGTGTGGCCATGGGCTCTGCCTCATTTTCTAAAGGTACTGGTGGGTTCCAAGATTGTCCCTCAAAGACTTTGTGGTCTGCCCTGGCCTCTAGC
>NW_006921635.1:13011548-13035546 GCF_000298275.1 Orycteropus afer afer
AAACCTTATGGAGCAGTTCCCCTGTGCCACCCATGGCATCACCATGTGTTGGAGTAGACACGACAGCAGTGTGTTTTGTTTGAGAGCACCTGGGGCTTTCAGGGAGAGCTCTGGTGACGTAGTGCCTGAGGCATCTGACTGTTCACCAGAAGGCTGGAGGTTCAAATCAGAGAGCCACGCCCCCTTCTGGTGAAGGCAAGAAGTTCTGGGTCCTCCTTTCCCACTTTTTTTCTTCCAGTTCTCAGATGAATCACTAGTTCAGCCTCTCTTGCTTTAAGCCCAAGGAGAGAAAGAGAGAGAGAGGAAGAGAGAGATTGATCTGAAGATGAATACTACCCAGACTGCAAAATCCCCCACCATATGAGGGAGAAAAAAACTCCAGGAGTTAAGGACAATTACAGAGAATAGATTTTTCTGTCCAGAACGTAAAACAGATGGCAGGGCCTTGTGGGCGTGGCTGGAGGGGCCGCTGGGAGACAGGGAGCGAGACGGGGCCCCACTGGTACTTCAGAATGAGGATTGGCTTCCTGCTGAATTTTACATGGACCTCTGTGTGCCTCCCCATCACATTACCGTCTGGGTGAAAAATTATCCCAGGCCCACAGAGGAAAATAGATCTGTGCGAATCAAAATTTCATTGCCAAGGGCCACGTTATCACTTGGAATTTCTTTATGGGTCAATGTGGCTGATTTATTTCTTTGTGCACCCTGTGGGCATCCATTAGGCCCTCGAGACTGTGAGCTCCATGGGACAGCTGGCTTATGTGTGTCCTGCCCAGGTGCATGGCAAAGCCCTTATAACACAGTCACTGATGGGAAGAGGAAGAAAGGCAGACCAGTGCATCTGGGCTGCTTCTGAGCACTCCAGACGGGAGCCCAGGGCTGGGAGTCAAGGCACCTGGGTTCCCATTCCAGCCCCCTCATCTCCCCAATAGATAAACTTTGACGGCACTGTCAGGGGGTTCTTGATGAGCAGTTTTGTTCTGAGTAGCATCAGTGTGGTGAATCTTGCTCAGCTTAAAACAAGGGCAGAGCCAGAGTCCCTGCTGGTTCAGCAAGTCAGTGAAGTGTGACTGTGGCTGAAATACTGTCGAGGTGGTTAGCATGAGTGGGGAGCAATAATACTATTGTAATCATTCACTTGTCCATTCAACAAGTCTGATTGAGTAATTACTATGTGCCAGGCACGTTGGTAGGTGCTGGGGACACAGCAAAGAGCAATGCTGCCGCTGCTGCCACTGGCTCCATGGTCCAGAGGGAATGGGCAATGACCATTCTGCCTCCCTCAACGGTAGATGTGCTTCTTTATCCTTGAGATCCAGAACTGTTACCAAGGATCTTAGGTGTTAGTCTCTTCTCACGACTGTTTCCGGAACTTGCACTCTCTGAGTGATTTGCAGACAAGTCAACCATCAGCTCCACAGAGGTTCCATCCTTATTCCTACATGTTCTTTGCTTCCCTTCCTACTGGACAATGTTGAGGTCCCGGGCTCATTCTCCATGCCTCATGTTTTCCTCCTCATTTTCACATCTTCCTGAAATGCTATAAGGGATGGTAGCACCAGGAATTTGTGATGGGCATTCCTGCTGCCCAGTTAGCCCATGTTGATCACCAGCTCCTCCTTCAAAGTCACTGCAGTCCTCCCTTACTGCCCCTTACCCTCCAAAGACCTGCCAGATGGGAGCCAAGAGGGTACGGAAGAGGAGCTGAGCTGGCCGTGGATATCCAGCTGTTCTCTGATACTGATGCCTGTTGCTGCTGATTGAGAGAGCAGCTCTCCTCCATGTCACTTCCACATCCCAACACTTCCTAAAGGCAGGTGCCTTAGTTATCTAGTGCTACTATGACAGAAACATCACTAATGGGTAACTTTAATGAGGAGACATTGATTGTCTAACTGTTGAGGAGACTAGAAGTCCAAATTAAAGACGTCAGCTGGAGTGTGCTCTAGGGGAAGTCCTTGTCTCCTTTTAGCTTCTATTCCTTAGTTCCTTGGCGACAAGGTGTGTACCTTCCCCTCCATGTTTCCCTACTCACTTAATCTGCTCTTTGAGATCCCAAAGGAAAATGATTTAAGACAGACTCTATACTAATCCTGCCTCATCAACACAAAGAAAACCCATTCCCAAATGGGATCAAAACCACAGGTATAGGGGTTAGATATATAGTACATATTGGGGGAGGTGGAGGGGGCATCATTCAATCGATAACAACAGGACACTGAACAAAAAGTGAAGAAATCCAGAAAGTTGTGGATGGGTCTGGGCTCAAACACAATTGGCAGTATCTCAGGCCTTATTTTTCCAGAATATTCTAAAAGCTGAACCAGATGAGTTCTCATTGCCAGCCAGCAGCACCGACTTCCCACATTCTGCCACAGAGCTTGCTCCTACTCCCGAGAGAACAGGACTAAATAAGATCGTTGACATTGCAGTCAGGGTTGACTCTGCTCATGCCAAGATGGCACCATTTACCTTACAGTTTCTGTGAATAGTAAGCCCTTGAGTCACAGAAAGATGTCTCCTGACTAGGCCTTACAGGGTGGCCCCTGGGATAAAATGATGGCTGACTTCAATTTCCTCTTCTGTGGTCTTTGCATGTTTCTAATGCCCTGTGGTTTTCATGTTTACTGTTATTATTAGCTCAAAGGGTTTAGGCTATCACTCACCACTTCAGAATTTTGACCAATGTGTAGGGTGGCCAACTTGTCCTGGTTTTCCTGTGTCTTCCCTGGTTTTAGCACTGCAAGTCCCAGATCTCTGCAAACCCCTCCGTCGTGGACAGCAATGACTGGACACCTTGCCAATGTATATAAAAAAGTGGCAGACTGATGTGGTAGTGGTGGTGATGGGTTCTATCGAGTCCCTTTCTACTCACAGAAGCCCCATGTGTTAGAATAGAGCTGCCCCATAAGTTGTCCTCTTGAGGGGAGCAGATCACCAGGTCTTTCTCTATCAAAGCTGCTAGGTGGGCTCCAACTGTCAACCTTTTGGTTAGTAGCTGACTGCTTTCCTGTTGCATCACCAAGGGTCCTTGACAGACTAATAACCAACTGAAAAACACAGCACTGACTTACAAACACCCAGTGAGAAAGCTGCAATAGAAAATGAGGGTTGGCTCTAAGACTGGACTAAGATACTCCCCTTTGATAGCTGAACTGAGATCCACAGTCCTGGAAGTTGAGATCCACATTTTCTGAGGTGTCTGGAGAGAGAGTCGCCCAGGCCCTGAAAAGAGGCAGTGTATGAGGCACATCTGTGGCCTTTGCATGCAGTGGGCCTGCATACCCACAAAACATGCCCAGTGAATCCAATACTTTGACCATCAGATGGACCACTTTCTCATGGGGAAGAGTGAATATGGAGGTGGAGAGGAGGCCAGGAATATTCTTTATAACCTCCTCCCAATGGAGAGAGTGGGTGGAGGTCTGCTCCCTTGAGGCCAAAGGCTTAACTGTTAGGAAAGGCATGACAGCTGTAGGAACAGCAGTGGTAAAGCCCAGAGACTACCATTACTGACTATTCACTGTGGTCCAGGCATCATATTAAGCTTTGTACATGCGTTGTCTTATTTGATTCCCATAATGATGTTATGAGAGTGCTAATATTACTTCATTATATGTATGAGCAATCTGAAGTGTAGGGAAGAGAAGCCATTTGCCCAAGGTATCCAGCTAGTGGTGCAGAGCTGGGCTTCAACTTCAGCTCTGTTTGGGTCCAATTAGGTGCTCTGGGTTCTAGTCACAAAGCTATATATGGCTTTGGTTGAGTCCCTTGTCTCTGCTCGGTTTCCTCATCTGTTAAGTAGGGATGCTATACCCCCACTAATCTTGCAGAGAGATTATGAAGGAGCTCTGGTTGTATAGTGATTCAAGCATTTGGCTCCTCCTAACCAAAAGCTTGGCAGTTTGAACCCAGCAGCCACTCTGCAGAAAAAAAAAAAAAAATAAGGCAGTCCACTTCTGTAAAGGTTTACAGCTTTGGAATCTCTATGAGGCAGTTCTTCTTTGTCCTATAGGGTTTCTATGATCCAGTAAAATGGTAGATACGAAAGTAATTTAATCATCTTACCCATATAAATTATTTTCATATAATACCAATGATAATTCAGTTCCAAGACAATGAAACAATGAACCATACAGGTTCAAAAGACAGCTCTGTGAAATGGAGCCCATGATAGTTCTAAGTTGCATTTCTAATGTCTTTGTTGGTAAGGAGAGTAAGATGGTGTGGGGTAAGGCCTGTCCCCAGACAAGCATCCCTGACTTCTTAAAACTCTGTGGGATGCCTTTATGTTTTCAAAGGGATCTGGCTAATCTGGCTACAGTAGATACAACTGGAGCTCCACCATTGTGTCATTTGATTCTTGGTTGAGAATCACCAAGCACTGAGATGCCCACCTGTTAAATGGGGCTAACTGGACAGAGCTGGTTAGATGTCTAGATGGTCATCAGAGGATGCAGAGTGTTCTCAGTGAAGCAGAAAGGGGAGTAGACAATGTTGATCAATAACAAGATCTCAATCTGATCAAGACGACTTACTCTACTCTGGGAGACCTGCTTTAAGGCAGAGGAAGGGACCATATGGTCTCTTCACTCTGAAACTCATGGAGCCACAGACTTTAGGAGCTACACCTGGTCCACTGCCTTCATTTGGCAGGTGTGTCAAGTGGTAGAACAACTCCAAGGTTTTCCAAAGAACTTGTAGCCAGTTAGTGGCAGAGCTAAAAACTAGAGGTCTCCTTCCTGATTCCCAGCTCGGTGCTCTTTCCACCCAATCATGCTGTTTGAATCCCAAGTTGGAGAAGCAAGGTGGACAGGCTAGAGAGAGCTGGAAGCAGGCCTGGTGGGATATGGAAGGAGAAAGTGGTGGGAAGTGAAGAAGAGGAAGAAGAGAAGAGAGAGAAGGGGAGAGAGGCAGAGAGAACAAGGCAAGCAGCATGGTAGAGCCATGAGATTTTCAGTGCAGTTGAGGAAGCTACGGAAATTACTTTTTGAATGGCATTTAATTGGTTTATTAGTGTAATTCAGTTGCAGTTTGATTTGATTCAAGCCTCCGATGTGTGGGATCTCCTGGCCACTGATGACACAAAGAGAAACACACAGGTGATCTGAGAGCAGAGGGTGGGGGTGATGGAAGATGAAAGAGAAGGCAGATGGAGGGGAGAGAGGAAGGTGGGAGAGAGAGAGGAGGGGAGAGGGAGGAGAGGTGTCAGCAAGATAGGAGGAGAAGAGAAGGGGGGAAGAAAGACGATAACCAGAGAGAGCCGGTGACCGCAGGGTGATGGAGGGACTGGGAGGGAAGAAAGTCAAGGAGCAGGGAGAGAGTTAGAGAGAGATGAAGACAAAAATAAATACTGTAAAGGAGAGGTTAGAAGACCTGAGAGACCAAGGAAGTCAGAGGGGGACAGAGTGATAGATGCTGTGAAACAAAGAAAGGCAAAAACAAAGAAAGGGCAAAGGAGAGATAGGTCAACACAGGGAGGGAAGGAAAAAGTCCAGGGAAACAGTGAGTTACAGACATACACATGCACACCGTCACAGACAAACGGACACATGCACTCACACTGTCACAGACAGATACATGCATGTACACTGTCACAGTGACAGGACAACACAGGGAGGGAAGGAAAAAGTCCAGGGGAACAGCAGTGAGTTACAGACACACACACACACACCATCACAGACAAACGGACACATGCACTCACACCATCACAAACAGATACACACACGCACACAGGCAGGACAACACAGGGAGGAAGGAAAAAGTCCAGGGGAACAGTGAGTTACAGACACACACATGCACACCATCACAGACAAATGGACACATGCACTCACACCATCACAGATACATGCACACACACTGTCACAAATGGACACATGCATGCACAATCACAAATGGACACACACATGCACACAGTCACAAACACACGCATACATACCATCACAGACAATGGATACATGCATGCACACAGTCACAGACAAATGGGCACATGCACACACACAGTCATAGACAAACACTCACACACACACACTCACAGGCAAACGTACACATGCATGCACACAGTCACAGACAAATGGGCACATGCACACACACAGTCATAGACAAACACTCACACACACACACTCACAGGCAAACGTACACATGCATGCACACAGTCACAAACGGGTACATACACTCACACACATATACTCTCACAAACACATACACTCACCCAGTCACTCACACACATGCATATGCACACACATATACACTGTCAAAACACACTCAGTCACAAATTAATACACACACTCATATGTGTACTCACACACAGTCACCCAGTCACTCAGACACATGCATACATCCACTCACACTGTCAAAACACACACACTTACTTATGGATACACATACACACTCACCCAAACACATACAGGTATACATACACTCACACTGTCAAAACACATACTCACACTCAGATACATACATGCACACACTCACATACATACTTATCCAAGCATTCTCACATGTGCATACACACTCACACTGTGAAAACACACATGTTCACATACAGATACACACACTCACACACTAACCCAGTCACTCACACAGATGCATACACAAACATACACACACTCAAATTACCCTCTCTCAGGCTCATAGACACTCACACATGCACTTGAATGTATTTGCACACTCACACGATCACTCGTATACATCCATCCATACTTACACTCACACACACATACACTTACACATACAAGTACACACTCACACACAACTCTGTCCCAGGCATCTCCCAGTGACCCACTGACTGAACATTCTCTGGGCTGTTCACACTACTGACACCCTCCAGGCTACTTTCCAGCCCCTACATAAGTGTGCTGTCCCCATCCCTGTGGCCACCTTGGAGAAGGAGGTGGGCGGGCTAGGAGGCCCAGACTGTGACAGCATCATAGAGCTGCAGAAACCTGGGGTTTCTATTAAGGCAACCTTTCACAGATTTGGAGACAGGGGTCCAGCCAGGTCTGGAAACCTCTCCTCCTGCCTCCCAACTCAAGCAGTGCCCTGCAGAGGTTGTCTTCGGAACCAAGCAGACGCAGCTTTGTGGCCTCAGCCAAGGCCTTCCACCCCCCTTAGTCTCACTATCCTCACCTGCAAACAGTGGATCAAGCTAGTCGCTGTCCCCTAGGACTGCTGTGAGGAGCAGGGAGATGAAAATATTCCAGAAGAATCAAGAAGAAACCTGGTCCACACAAAGTGTTGTGTGGTGGTCTTTACTATTAATGAAAGAGGGCAGCTGAGGCACCCAGCAGAATTGGGATCCTCTTAGCTGGGACCCTGAATCCCAGTAAGGGCAGTATGGCATCATGATTATGAACATGAACCTGGTAAACCAGAATCCCTGGGTTTGAATGCCAGCTCCACCTTGGTGACCTTGGGCAAGTTAATCTCAGTTTCTTCATCTGTAAAATGGGAGGAAGCTAGTTCCTACCTTATTGGATTGCTCTCAAGGATCAAATGACATAATACAGAGGAGATGCTTGGAACAGGGTCTGATAAGGAGTAGATAGACAGAGACATCGCTCATGGCAACATTTTCTATGACACAACGAGGCGTTGTCCAGTACCGCACCATTCTCGCAGTCACAGGCATGTTGGAGTCCATCACCAGGGCAGTGGTGCTAATCTGTCTTACCAAGGGCCACCCTCGTCCCCACTGGCCATCTACTTCACCAAGCAAGATGTCCTCCCCCAATGATTGATCCCTCTTGAGGAAGTGTCCCAAGCAAGTGGTTCTCCTGTCATCCTTAGGGTTTTCGTGGGGACTGTGGAGGGTCAATGATAAAGGGGAAGGCCCTCAACGAGATCAATTGGCCCAGTGGCTGCAACGATGGGCTCAGGTACAGCAGGGATTGTGGGGCAGGCACAGGACCAGGCAGTGTTTGGTTCTGTTGTGCTTAGGCTCACTAGGACTTGGAGTTGACTCGACAGCACCTAACAACAACAGCACGGTTCTGGGGAGTAGATTCCCAGACCTTTTTTCTGAGTCTTTCTTAGCCTGGAAGTACTGCTGAAACCTGTGCACTACTGGTGACCCTGCTGGTATTTGAAATACCGGTGACATGTCTCCCAGCATCACAACAGCATGCAGACTACCACCGCAGGACAAAGTGTCAGACAGTGGTGACGAGACATAGTAGGCATAAATGAATGTGAGCTCATGTTATTAGTACTGCCTGGTTCAGCCATATGGGTGTGGTGTGTGAGGACCAAAACGTGGACATACCCAAAATCACATACGGTTGGTGCACAGAGCCGGGACTTGAACTCAGACCTGCCTGCTGTCTCAGGACTTCCCAAGACTTCCCAAACTTCTATCCCAGCCCTGCAATGTTCACCCCACTGCCAGTACCAAATGGCTTAATCCTTCTTACTTAACCTCCTGCCACATCTTTGATCAAAATGCTTCCCTTTGAGAAGGAGAAAGGGCAGAGTGTGCTGTGGCCCAGACTTTAGAATTCCCAGGCCTCTGTAACCCCCCTCCATACACATATTCAGAAACAGAGACAGGCACACCCTCCTTCTCCAGCTGTAATTACAGACACCAAGTCAACGTGGCTGATGATGATTGGCTAGGAGCACCGACTGGAGGGGTCTCTAATGCTGATTCCAGGGGCCTGTGATTTTCATCAGTGCCACATGACTTCTCATAGAACTGAAAAATGCACACACGGCTAATGAGCTGTAATTCTGAAGAGCTTCTGCCTTGATTGGGACTAATTATTTTTATAAAGAAAATAATTAACAGTCCCGGTGACCTACTGATAGGGAAAGGAGGCGTGCTTCAGGTACCATTAATTATCCCAGGGCTGCTGTTCAGGACCCCTTATGTCTTCTCAGCCAAGCTGGGCCTGAGTGAGAGAGAAGTGGAGGTGCTGTCACTGCCCTTATGGAAGGGCCTTTGCCATGGACCCCAGCAGGCAGGAGAGCAGAAGTCTAAGCCCCTCACCAGGGAAAGGAGTTCTGTCAGCCTGTGTCCACTTTGAAGCTCACCCAGAGAATCTTGGCCCTAGAAGAAGTCAGGAGATCTGGATTTGAATCCCAGTTGTTTGGGCATGAGCAAGTTACTTAACCTCTCTGAACCTCAGGTTGTCAATTGACTTTATGAGTCAATCAAAACAATCTGTGAAACATTCTAGAGCTTACTGGGCATTACCAAATGATTTTCAGGCATGATTCAGAGTGCCATAGATGCCTCATTGGGGTGCAGCTGAGGCCTAGAGAAGCGAGAGAACTTGATAAAGGACATGTGGCCAATTGATGTCAAAACCAGGATGAGAATCTAGTTGTTTTTGGCCTTCATGTTCCTGTTTTCTGCCTGTTTTTAGTTTTTCCACGTTGCCTGAAATGTTACCTCTTGTGAAATCTCTAGGACACTGATGACATACATGGTCTTTGTTTAGCCTGGATGATCTGGGGACAGTTTGTCTTCCGTGTCACGGGTATCAGGAAGAAGCACAGACTGGAGAAGGACTGTGTGGACTCTGGGTCACACAGACCAGAGTTTTGTGGCTCAGTGATGCCATTTCCTTGCTGAATGACCTTGGGCAAATACTGAACCTCTCTGTTCACAGTTACCTTATCTGTAAAAGTGGGTTAATATCATAATCTGTATTGTAGTTGGACTATATGAAGAAAAACATGGCATCAGGATTGGAGGAAGAATCATTAACAACCTGAGATACACAGACGATACAACTTTGCTTGCTCAAAGTGAGGATGACTTGGACACTTACTGATGAAGGTTGAAGAACACAGTCTGCAGTATGGATTACTGTCTCAATATAAAGAAAACAAAAATCCTCACAACTGGACCAATGAGCAGCATCACAATAAATGGAGAGAAGATTGAGATTGTCAAGGAATTCACGTTGCTTGGTTCTACAATCGATGCCAACGGAAGCAGCAGTCAGGACATTAGACGACGTGTAGCATTGGGAAAGTCAACTGCGAAGGAACTGTTTCAAGTGCTGAGGAGCAAGGATATCTCCTTGAGGACTAAGGTGCGCCTGACACAAGCCATGATATTTCCAATTGCCTCATACGCATGTGAGAGCTGAACAATGAATAAGGAAGACCGAAGAAGAGTTGATGCTTTTGAGTTGTGGTGCTGGCGAAGAATGCTGAAAGTACCATGGACTGCTAAAAGAACTAACAGATCTGTCCTGGCGGAAGTGCACCCGAAATGCTCCTTGGAAGTGAGAATGGCCAGACTTCATCTCACCTACTTTGGTCCTGTTGTCAGAAGGGACCATTCCTTGGAGAAGGATGTCATGCTTGGTAGGGTGGAGGGTCGACGAAAGAGGGGGAGGCCTTCAATGAGATGGATTGACAGGGTGGCTGCGATGATGGGCTCAAGTATAGCAGGGATCATGGAGCTGGTGCAGGATCGGGCAGTGTTCATTCTGCTGTGCATGGGGTCGCTATGAGTCAGAAACGACTCGACAGCACCTAACGACAACAACCCTATATTGTAGAGTCAGTATGAGTCGGAATTGACTCAACAGCCACAGCCACATATTTCATAAGATAGCAAGTTCCCATTACTCAGCTCCAATCATGGAGCCCCATGGGTATCCGAGCAGAATTTTACTCCGTAGGGTTTTCAATGATTGATTTTTCAGTACGTTGTCAAACCTTTCTTCCCAGGCACCTCTCGGTGGACTTGAACTTGCAACCTTTTGGTTAGCAGCCTAGTGTGCCCACCATTTGCACCATATTGCCCATAGAATGGCATTCACCTAGCAAGTGTATCAGTCACTTCCTGCCACAATAGAGCTGTGTAACAAACCACCTTGGAGCTCAGTGTCTTGAACCATGATTCGTCTCTTCTCACTCCCACATCTGTAGGTTGGCTGAAGGTTAGCTCATCTAGGCTGAGCCCAGCTGTGCTTAGCTACAGATCTGCTTCACACACACCCATTTCCTTGAACCAGTGGCTACTCAGGGCAAGTTCTCATGATGGCAGAACAACAAAAATGACAATACACAGTGCCTTTTAAGGCCCCGGCTTGGGGCTGGCAGGATGTCTCTACTAACCACTCTATTGGCCAAAGCAAGTATATGACCAAACCCAACACCAAAAGGGTGGAGAAATAGACCCACTCCTACCTAGTGGGAGGAACTTCAAAGTCACAAACATGGCAAAAAGGTATGGCTAAAAGGAGAGGGGGAGAATGAAGATCACAATCGGCCCTGCAATAGGCAATAAATGCCAATAGTTCTTGTAAGAAACATGCGATCAAGCGATCTCTCTAATTTGAGAAACAGTGCTACCTGTGCGCATATGGCACTTCACAGTTTGCATAAACCCTTTCCTAGATGTCCTTTGATTCCACCCTCACCACAACCACGTGGAACAAAAATTGCAAACCCCATTTAAAGTTGGAGACACTCGGTCTCAGAGTAGGAATGGAACCTGCAAAGATGTGATCATCCTCACTACCTTCCTGTAGTTACTGTTGTCCTTTGCTGTGGAGTCGGTTCTGATTCATGGCAACTCCACATACAGCAGAATGAAGTGTGGCCTGGCCCTACGCTGTCTTCACAATCCTTGGTCTGCTTGAGTTCACTGCTGTGGTCACTGTGTTCCTACGCTATGATAATCCATAGGATTTACATAGGCTCATTTTTGGAAGTAGAAGATCAGGCCTTTAGTCTTGATCTGTCTTAGTCTGGAAGCTCTGCTGACACCCGTCCACCATGCATGAGCCTCGTGGAATTTGAAATACGGTGGCATAGCTTCTAGTTTCACAGAAACACTCAAGCCAGCACAGTAGGACAAACTGACCAATGAGTGGTAGACTTTGCCACAGTTGTTAGGTGCTATTGAGTCAGTTCCAACTCATAGCAACCTCACATCCAATAGAACAAAACACTGCCTGGTCTTGCACCATCTTCACAAATGTGCTCTTTCTGAGCCCATTGTTGTAGCTGTTGTGTTAACCCATCTCTTCCTTTTTTTCACTGACCCTCTACTTTGCCAAGAATGATGACTTTTCCAGGGACTTGTCCCTCCTGAGAGCATGTCCAAAAGCACATGAGATTAAGTCTCACCACACTTGTTTCGAGGAGCATTCTGACTGTACTTCTTCTGAGATAGATTTGTTCATACATGTTCAGTCCATGGTATACTTAGTATTCTTCGCCAATACCATAATTCAAAGGTACCCACTCTTCTTTGGTCTTCCTTATTCATTGTCCAGCTTTTGCATGCATATGAGGTTACTGAAAATACCATGGCTTGGGTCAGGTGCACCTTAGTCCTCAGAGAGACATTGTTACTCTTTAACACTTTAAAGAGGTCTTTTGCAGCAGATTTGTCCTATGCAATACATCATTTGACTTCTTAAGTGCTGCTTCCATGGCATTGATTATGGATCCAAGTAAAATGAAATCTTTGACACCTTCAGTCTTTTCTCTGTTTATTATGATGTTACTTTTTGGTCCAGTTGTGAGAATATTTGTTTTCTGTATGTTGAGGGGTAATCCATACTGAGAGCCTTTATTCTTTATAGCCTTTGTTCTTTATCAGTAAGTACTTCAAGTTGTTGCCACTTTCAGCAAGCAAAGTTGTGTCATCTACGTATTGGAGGCTGTTAATGAGTCTTCCTCTAATCCTGATGCTGCATTCTTCTTCACATAGTCCAGCTTCTTGGATTATTTGCTCAGCATACAGATTAAATAAAGTACAGTGAAAAGATACAACCCCAACACACACATTTCCTGATTTTAAACGATGTGGTATCCTCTTGTTCTGTTGGTATGCCTGCTTCTTGGTCTATGTACAGATTCCACATGAACACAATTAAGTGTCCTGGAATTCCTGTTCTTCTCAATATTATCCATACTTTACGATCCACACAGTCAAATGACTTTGTGTAGACAATAAAACATAGGTAAACATCTTTTTTTGGTGTTTTCAGCTTTCAGCCAAGACCATTCTGACATCAGCAATGATATCCCTCGTTCTACATCCTCTTTTGAATCCAGCTTGAATTTCCGCCAGTTCCCTATCAGCAATCATTTTTCCACAGTAGAGTTCTACAAATCTTTCCTAGTGTTTAAGAGCAAAGAGAACTGAGTTCAAATTCCACCTCTATTTCTTGTTTGCTATTTGATCTTGGATGGGTGAATTAAGTTTTTGGAGCCTTGGCTGCTTTTTCTGTAAAATGAGAATAATAACAATAGCTATCATATAAAGAGGTTGAGAAGACTGTCATCCAGTCAAGAAATACTTACTGAGTACCTACTGTGTGCCAGATGCTGTTCCTGGTGCTGAATGTAGCAGTCTTTGCCCCATGGAGCTTACAGTTTCATGGAAAGAGGCAGGCAAATATACAATATGACAAATGGTAAATGTGAAGGAAAAAATTAAAGCAAGTGAGTGGAAGAAGGAGAGCATGGCCCGACACAGCGGTCCCTGGTTACCATTTTACGTCTGGTGTTTAAGGAAAGCCTCCGTGATGAAGTTACATTTGAGCAAAGACTTGAAAGAACTGTAGAGACAAGCCAGGTGACATCTGGGGAAAGAGCATCCCAAGCAGGGGGTACAGTGAGTGAAAAGCCTGGAGCGGGGCACATATCTGGTTGGAGCAATTGGAGAGAAGAGTGATACATGAGATTAGAGACATGATAGGGGGCCAATTTGCACACAGCGATGGTTTTGGTGATTAGAAGGACTTTGATGTATACTGTGAGTGAGGTGGCAAGCCTGGGTTTGACAAGAAGAGTGGCATGTTCTGATTTTTATTTAAAAGAGTCACTGTAGCTGCTGGGTAGAGAATAGATGTAAGGGACCAGAACAAGGTTTTAACAAGATAGTACCCACGGAGCACTCAGTCCAGAGCCTGCTGCTTTAATGATCGATAGCAGTAGCTATTGTTTTATGGCCATAGAGTCCTCTCTGACTCCCGGTGACCTCCCATATGACAGCATGAGCCGTTGCCTGGTCCTGTGCTGGCCTCCCAATGCCTGGTGTGTCTGAGCCCATTGTTGTGGTCCCTGCGTCAGTCCGTCTCATGGGAAGTTTCCCTCATTTTTGTTGATCCTCTACTTTCCCAACCATATACCCATCACTAACAATTGGCTTTTCCTGATACATGTCCAAAGTACACAAGACCAGGTCTGCCACCTTACTTCTCAGGAGCATTCCAGCTGGCCTTCCTCCAAGACTGATGTGTTTGTTTGTTTGTTTGTTTGGCAGTGCACAGTATAGCCAGTGTTCTTTATCAATGTCCCAAATCAAGGTCATCAGTACTTCTCTGCTCTTCCTTTCCCATTATCCAGCTTCAGCATGCATAGTCAGACATGCCTGAGTCATGGCAGTCATTGTAGGAATACAGCAATTATTATTATCCTTATGCCCTTTTGGGAGTGCTCTTGTCCACATCAGTCACATACTCTTCACAGCTGGGTGACACCTCCCAGAGAATGACCCTTGTTTTGACCCTTCCCCAGCCCCTCCCTCACATTCTTTGTTGTTTTAGGTGCCATCGAGTTGGTTCCGACTATATACAACAGAACAAAACACTGCCTAGTTGTATGCCATCCTCACAATCTGTGTGTGGTAGTTAAGGTTTTATGTCCACTTGGCTGGGCCTGGTGTTGAGTGGCTGGGCAGCTGGATGTAGTTATTTCCCTGATGAGATTGGTCATCACCTCCATGGTGGAATCTCCTGGAACAGCTGAGTAGCTACCTTAAGAATGTGGTCTGCTTCCAGTCTATGAGAAGAAGCTTTGAGAAAGGGCTTAAGCTTTTAGGCACGTCTGGATCCTACATTTGGCCGAGTCTTCATCTCAGTGGCCTGCCATGTTGTCTGCTGATCTTGAGACTGTTTCTGGACTTGGACCAGTGGCCTGCCATGTTGCTTGATAATTTGGGGCCTGTGCCATTTTACTTGGCAACCTTGATTTTTTTCAGCCTCAGCAGCTTCTTGAGTTAAGAGATACCTCCAGCTCCAGTGGGTCGGGAGCTAGATGCAGAGCTGAAGCCCAAAGTCAAGGGGCTTTCACCCAGCCCCGGGAGCTGGCACTTTGAACCCAAACTTCCAGCCTCCTAAACTGTAAGAGAATACATCCCTGTTTGTTAAAGGCATCCACTTGTGGTATTTTCTGCTTGAGCAGCACTGGAGAACCAAAACACCTTGCTACGCCTGAGCCCATCATTGCAGCCACTGTGTCATTCCATCTCCTTGAGTGTCTTCCCCTTTTTCGCTGACTCTCACTTTACTGAGCATGATATCCTTCTCCAGGGAATGGTCTCTTCTGACATGACCAAAGTAGGTGAGACAAAGCCATTCTCACTTCCAAGGAACATTCTGGCTACACTTCTTCCAGGACGGATTTGTTCCTTCTTTTGGCAGTCCATGGTACTTTCAGTATTCTTCACCAACACCACAACGCAAAAGCATCAACTCTTCTTTGGTCATCCTTATTCACTGCCCAGCTTTCTCACGCATATGAGGTGATTGAAAACACCATGGCTTGGGTTAGGCACACCTTAGTCTTCAAAGAGACATCTTTGCTCTTCAGCACATTAAAGAAGTCTTTTGCAGCAGATTTGCCCAGTGAAATATTTTATCTCATTTCTTGACTGCTGCTTCCTTGGGTGTTGATAATCATTGAACACATACTCTGTGCCAGGTACTCAGACACAGTTCTGAGTAAGTCCAGCTGGACTGTTCAGTTGTCCTTTACATGACATGGTTTCTAGAACTTACTTTATCTCTAATAAAACATTTGGATGTGTTTGGGATCTTTCAACAAACACTTGCTGTACAGGCACTGGGCCAGGCTCTAGTGGTGGTAGTAATGGGTGAGATGGGACTCTGGCTTCAAAGAGCTCTTGGGGGCCTGCTCATTGCAGCTAATCACATAAACAAATCCACATGGATGCATCAATGGGTGTTAATAGCTATTTCTTCTGAGAGAACACATGTGTCTTTTGGAGACCTTGCAATTCACTGGAGTGCATATGGCAGAATCGTAGGCAGAGTGGCGGGACAGTAGAGGCGTTAGATATCTTTTGGTAGGTAAGTCCAAAGCACACATTGTCTTGTAACTAGCTTAATTGTTGGCATCTACTGGTGGTACAAATGTCTAAGCACTCAGCTGCTAACCAAAAGGTTGGTGGTTCAAACCCACCCAGCAGCTTTATGGGAAAAAGATCTGGTTATCTGCTTCCATAAAGATTATAGTCAAGAAAACCCTATGGGGTTGAAATCGACTCAACAACAACAGCAAATAGTTCAGGGAGAACAGGAAATGTACCTGTCATTTTCATGAAATAACCAGTGTGTGACATCATGGTTGACACAAGGTAGGTGCTCAACAGATATTTGTAGAACAACGGTTGTTGTTATGTGCTGTCGAGTTGTCTCTGACTCATAGCGACCTTATGTACAACAGAACAAAACACTACAGGTCCTCTGCCAGCCTCACAATCCCCTCTATACCTGAGCCCATCACTGCGGCCACTGTGTCAATCCATCTCGTTGAAGGCCTTCCCCTCTTTCATTGACCCTCCACTTTACCAAGCATGACGCTCTTCTCCAGAGAATGGTCCCTTCTGACAACATGATCAAAGTAGGTGAGACAAAGTCTGGCCCCTCTTGCTTCCACAGAATGAATAGATGGACCTGTATCATGTAGAACTGTGTTTCCTAATACAGTGGCTACTAGCCACAAGTGGGTATTTAATTTCAAATCCAAATAAAATAAAATGTGCATTGTTAAATTTATCTCAAGTCAAATTTATCCTTAAATTTTATAATCCATAGTTTCTCTCACACTTGCCACAGTTTCAATCAGCTATCACAGTCAACAGCACAGATGTGAAAGGATTCCATCATTAGATGTGTTACTGATCTAGGACAGTGGTTCTCAACAGTGGGGAAGCAGTTCTGTCCCCCAGGGACCATATGACAATGTCTGAAGACTGTTTTAGTTGTCACAACTAGAAGGGAGGTTGCTACTGGCATCTGGTAGGTTGAGGCCAGGCATGCTGCTAGAGTCCCTCCCCCATGGCTCACTGAAAATGGAACCCCGGTCCAGATGATCTGTCTCCGCAATGGGATGTCCCACAGGTTTTGACCTGAAGCCCTCTGTGCAGTTGGTAAAGCTTTAGAGTTATCTGGTGAAGTGCTTAGCTCTCTGGGAGATAATTAGGGCCAGAATTGCTCCCACCTTACAGAAAAGAAAGGCGGGGCTCAGAGATGTTACGTGTCTCAGCAGGAAGAAGAAACGGAACTCCAAGGTACAAGTTACAAGAAGGCTTTTGTTTGTTTCTCAGTGAAGGAAGAGTGTTGCAACTGTTGGAGTGTTCTCAAAGTGTGGGAGGTGAGTTTCACCCTCACTGAGACACACAGACTGACTCCATGAAGCTGTCTGTCAAAGTGCTCCATGGACTACTCATCCACAGAAGACATTCTGTGGCCAAAACTTTTGAGAAAGACTATATCCCCTTCTTAGGGCTTCACATTGTACCGAGCATACTAAAGGCTCTGAGAAGTCCTGCAGTAACGAAACCTGTTGTGTGTTATTTAACTCAGTGGTTCTCCAGTCCTTGTGAGTACACAGTCCCTTTCTCATTCAAAACCTGAGATTTATCCTACAAAAACTACCAACGTATTTTAGAATGAGTGTTGAACAGAACACACTTAGGGAAATGCTGCTTTATGGCATAGTTGACTATGGAATGTAATCTTGAACAATCTCTCTGTTCCTTGGGTCTATCTGTCTGTCCCTGTCAGTGTGAGCTTTGGCAAGTCCCAGTATTTTGCGAGAGGCATTCTGAGTGCCTGCACCTGGGCTAAATGACTTACATGTGGTTAAAGCTCTTGGCTGCTAACCAAAAGGTCAGGTTCAAACCCACCAGGTGCTCTGCAGAAGAAAGATGTGGCAATCTCCTTCTGTAAAGATTTACAGCTATGTGAGGCACTTCTTCTCTGTCCTGTAGGGTCCCTGAGAGTCGGAATTAACTTGAACTCGATGGCAATGGGCTTGGTTTTGGTTTTGTTTTTTGAGGCCCCACACCTAGAGTATACCTTTTCAGAGCTTAGTCAGCACTTATCACTTCCTGTCTGTGTCTTGGGAGTCTCTTTGGTTCAGTGTGAAGTCTTTCTCCCCAAGAGCTTGAATCCGACGCAGTGTGCCCTGTCATCTGCTGGGTGCCACATTCCTAAGGAGAATGACATCACTTGCTTCCTTTCAAATGTATCACCGTAGCAACTGTGGCTGCTCTTGTTAAGTGGCCTTAGATGGCTTCTCTGTAGCAGTGGTTGAGTGCTAGATGCTCCAAAAGAGAAGACGGGGCAGTGAGTTTCAGTTGACAAGGACCACCAGCTTTCAAGTGTCTGCCTGGCGGTAATTGGATGGGTGTGCATGTCAGCGTGCAGTCAGTGTTTCCAAGCCTTATCTGGGAAAAGATCCCTGAGACTTAAAACTTTCTTTTTCTGTTGTGCTTAGCTTAATTCCAACCAGGTACCCACAGAGAGAGGAAACAGGGATGCCTGACTGTTGAGAAAGAGAGAGTGAATGAGAGAAAGGGGTGTGGGGAGGGGAGAGAGAGAAACATAGTGTAGGCACTGAAAAGAGAGGGTCCTTAGTGAATGTGAATAGAGTCTGGGGTGCTGTGTCCTCTAAAACTTTTGACCCATATGATTATTCGTCTGAGGTATTTTAGGGGCCTCATGGACACAGCAACGAGTCACATGGTGAGAAAGCAAATGCCTTTCAATTCACTTTCTGTCCGTCTGACTGTCAACGGGTTGTCTCTGTTTGGGGCTCCTGTGTTTTTAACGCCTCTCAACACTTGCTAATGTTTTTTTCTTCAAAGAGGGAGCAGGTGTCAGGCTCAGCCTGGGGCAGGTATAGTGTCTAGCCAGAATTTAATAATGTTTTCATCACATCTATTTTTAAGACTGTCTTCTATTTCTGAACGGGACACTCACTTTCCATTTGCAATTTTGATGTGTGGTTTCATTTTTAACTAAGTGTATGAAGTCAGAACGCAGTCCATTTAAAGAACAATGTTAAGTAAACAGTATGGAAAACACAGTCACAAATGGGCATGGATGGTGATGGGTCCTGTGCGAGCGGCTGAGGCTTAGGGTACATGTTCTATGGGAAACACGGCCTCACAGAAAGCAAGGTTAAATGCCTGTGTCAGCGCTTAACAGCTGTGTTGTTTTGAGTGAGGCTTTTTGACTCTCTGGCTCAGTTTTGTAGCCAAGTAAATGGGATAATTTGTGATCTGTTTTACACAGCTAATGTCAGGTGATCCTGTACATCACATAGTACCCGTTGCTGTCAATTCGGACTCATAGTGACTCTATAGCATCCATAGTGACCCTCTAGGACAGAGTAGGGTTTCCAAGGCTGTCAATCTTTATGGAAGCAGACTGCCACATCTTTCTCCCACAGAGTGGCTGATGGGTTCAAACTGCTGACCTTTTCATTAGCAGCCAAGAGCTTACTCACTGTACTAGCAGGGCTCCTAAAACCCATTGCCATCCAGTTGATTCTGACTCAGAGTAATCGCAGAGGACAGAGTAGAGCTTCCCCATAGGGCTTCCAGGGCTGTAATTGTTATGGAAGCAGGCTGCCACATCTTTCTCCCACAGAGTGGCTGGTGGGTTCAAACCGCTGACCTTTTGGTTAGTAGCCGAGCGCTTAACAACAGGGCTACCAGAGTCGCTCTGAGTCAGAATTGACTCAACACCAATAGGAAGCACATAGGAATGGCCTGACCCATGGTAAGTCTCACTGTGGCAATTTTGTGTTTAGCATATCCCTTTGTACACATGGTGCCTCTGAGGGTTTGGGCAAAAAAAAAAAAAAAAAAAATGCTTAGTTTTGATCAACATGCCAGCAGGAACATTTATTGAGCACTCACTATGTGCCAGGCACTATCCTAAGCCCTGGGGATGTCACATCCCATTCCTAGTGATTCCGTAAAGCTTTGTCCCCATTTTCCAGATGAAGCATGGGGAGACCAAGTCACTTACCAGAAGTTATGTGACTAGAAAGCAGCAGGCCTCCACCCTCCAGGCCTGAATGCAGAGCACGTGCTCTTGACCACTGACCTAGGTTCCAGAAGCTTCTGTACTTGTGCTGTTGAAGCTCCTCACCTGTGTTATTAAACATGCGGGTGATTATATTCACCCAGAGTCCTTTGGTTACAAGGGACTGAAGCCCACACCATGTAACAAGCACATAACACCATGTCACATACCTCACACATGAGTCTAAGGAGCACACTGCAGTAGTGCTATTTACAAATGCAATGAATACTGTGGACTATATTTCCCCTTCCATGGTTTATATTAAAAAAAAACATAGGATTTGCCCAAGTAGCCCCAAAGGTTGGTGGTTCAAGATCACACAGAGGTCCCTAGGAAGACACTGGCCCGGTGATCTTTGGAAAGTTTGCAGCCTTGGAAATGCTATGGATCAGTTTTACTCTGTACACACAGGGTTGCTCTGAGTGAGAACTGACTCTAAGGTAATTAACAACACAATGAATAATAATGTTAAACATCAGTGCATGTGCTCATTGACCACTTAGGATACTCTGGGTGGCACAGAGAGTTAAGTACTTGACTGCTATCTGCAAGGTTGGTGGTTTGAACCTACCCAGAGGTGCCTCAGAAGACAGGCCTGGCAACCAACGTCTGAAGGGTCACAGCCATTGAAAACCCTCCGTAGCACTCTACCCTGCACATGTGGGGTCACCATGAGTCAGAATTGACTCGACAACAACCATCAACAATAGTACCCCTCTCAAAGTCCCCATTTTGCCAGTCCCTCTTGGATTAGTAAAGACCACCTTGATCTCCCAGGAGAGTGAGTACTATACATTTAATGTGCACTCAGTAGTTTCATGGAAGGTGTGCTCTGTGCTACGCGCTGGGCTGAGGTCTCCATGTGTACCAGCTCCCTCGGCTGTTCTGATGTCTCTATCCTGTGCTAGGTAATGGGAGGGAGGGAGAAGGACACAGGGCAAACAGATTGGGTTCTCGGGAGCTGGGTTCAAATACTGATTCTGCCTTTCATAGCAGCAGGACCATGGTCATTCACTTAACCTCTCTGAACTTCAGTTTGCTCACCTGTAAAATGAGAACAAGATGGAGGAAACCTTGTCAGAAAATTGTTGACAGGATTCAGTGAGCTAGTGCTTGTAAGGTGCTTGGCATCATGCCTGTAGCCAGTGGGCACCTGCCCAAGGTCACACAGCAGGCATCAATCCCAGCCTGGACCCAGCTGGACAGCCTTACAACAGAGGCACGTCTCTTCCTGGGCCATCTAGGGATGCCCTTTGACTTCTAGCAGTCCAGGGTAGCTGGGGCCCCCCAGTCTATCCAGACTTGCTCCGTACACCCGGGCTGCAGATTGCCTGCTGCAATGTCCTGAAATAACTCTGCTCTTCTGGCCAGTCTCCCTCCTACCAGGCCCAGAATAGCCACATACATCACGGCTCCAAAAGAGGCCGTGGGCTTCTCCCTCCCCTTCCGTATAGCTTGGCTTCGTCTGTGCGCCAACATCACCAGGGCCAGCGGGCCTAGGGTAGCCAGTGAAGCTTGGCACCATGAAGACACGAAGAGATGTTTCTTGATTTCACTTGCAAGATGTCACACTCATTATTATGCCTTGAGTGGGGGATGACAGAGGGTGTTATCCCACTTCGCCAGTGGAGAAACCAAGAGACTATGTCAGATCCATAGTGATGGGCTAACATGACGTTTATGCAAGGCTTTTTCAGACCTGGTCCCTATCTCCCGGTCTGATTGATCTTTTCTGATCTTCCCTTTTCCCATTTTCCTCAAGCCCTTCTCATCTCTTTTCAGTTCTTCAAACACATTAAGCTCTCCCCCTGCCTCAGGGATTTTGCACACGCTGTTCCCTCTGCCTGGGATGCTTTGCCCCAGCCCGCTGATGCATAGCTATTTGCTTCTTACCCTTCAGATTCCAAGCAAGTCTTTCTGAGTGGTGCATCCTTCCTTCCTTTGTGCACATATCACAAATGATAATCGTGTGCATCTTTCGGGGCATTTATGTCTTTTGTGTCTATCCCCCAAGCTAAATTGTAAACTCTATTAGAGCAGAGATGTTGCCTGTCCTGTTCACGAAGGTATTGCCAGAGCCTGGTGCCATGGCTGGCCCACAGAAGGAGCTCAGTGAATATTTCTGAAGGAGAGACATGTTTACAACAATGTAGTCAGCATTTTATTATCCCCATTCAGCAGACAGTAAGGTAGAAGTACATCAAGGGACTTCCCAAGGCCCCTCTCTCAGCTAGGCACAGAACAGAAATGAAAAGCAGGGCCTCTGACTCGAAGCCCAGGGTGATGCCAGGAAGAACCCCTCCTGGAAAAGGGACTCTAAACTTAATCGTGCCCTGTGGGTCAGTAGTCTCTGGGCAAGAAGATGGGGAAGGGTGTTCCAAGCAGACGGAACAGCAGAGAAACAGAATACAACTGCCTTGCAGCAAAAACTAGGCATGTAATAAATGTTTCCCCGATTCACTCATTTATCTGTTCATTTTTTCCTACCACATTTATTTGAGATTCACTGTGTGCCAGACAGAATCCCTGGGTGGTGCAAACAATTAATGTACTCGGCTGCTAACTAAAGGGTTGAAGGTTTGAGTCCACCCAAAGGCACCTCGGAAGAAAGACCTGGCAATCTGCTTCTGAAAAAATCAGCCTTGAAAACCCCTGTTCTGATGATGCACACGGGGCTGCCAGGAGTCAGAATTGGCTTGGTGGCAACTGGTAGCGGTGCTATGTGCTGGACACTGTTTGGGCACTAGAAACACACAGGTGAATAATAACAGTAAATACACTAATAATAATACTTAATATGGGCACTGAGCCCATAGAGCATGGCAGACACTGTTTGCTGTGCCTTCTGTGGACGATCTCATTTTTAATCCTCGTAACAATGAAATAGGTATCCCTTGAGACAGTACTAAGGAGCTCTGGTGGCGTAGTGCCTAAGGCATTTATTTGACTGTTAGCCAGAAGGTTAGCAGTTCAAATCCACCAGCCACTCCTCAGAAGGAAGGTTGGGCAATCCACTTCTGTAGTGATACCACCTCAGAAACCCAAGGAGAGGTTGCTATGAGGGGGCATCAAGTCAATGGCAGTGAGTTTGGGTTTGTTTGTTTGTTTGTTTGTTTGTTTATTTATTTATTTTGAGGCTGGTACTGTTGTCCTGTTTTACAGAGGGATAGGCTGAGGCTTAGGGAATTTCAGTAACTTGCCAGGTCACTCAGTCTGTAGGTTGCAAAGCTTGAGTCAGAATCTAGGCTGTTTGAAACAAAACGCAAGTTGGGACCCAGCTGGCTACCTCACCCCTTCCCGAACTCTTCTGATGGAGGAGGGTCCCTCAGGATGGGGACGGTTTCCAGGATAAAGACGTGAGCATCCTTCAGAAGCACGAGCTGCTGTCAGAGATCCCGCCCTCCCCCCACACCCCTTCCGGTGCTCCCTGGAGTTGGAGACCTGCCAGTCCCTCTGTCTTCCCCCTGGAGTACAGCCTCCAGCTCCATTATCCCACCTCTCCTCCACCTTTGTCTTTCAGAGACTTTCTTTCGGTCTCTCTTTTAGGGTGCCCCAGCCCATGGCATTCCAAATTTGCTGCTATCCTCCCCCCACCCCTGCAGCTCTCTTTGACACTTGGCCCCTGGTTGAGAGATCTGTGATTGCTTCTTCCCCTAACAGAGCCAGACATGGAAAAAGTTGCCTTCAGAGCCTGCAATTACCTCTCACTGGATTGCAGCTATTTAGCTGGAAACACCTCTGCCCGGCCCTCCTCCGTGCCCAGCAAGCACAAGGCCTGCAAATGGCAGAGCAGCAGTTCAGGCCTTATGGACAGTCCTCAGCCCCACAGCCACTTCTATTTAGGTCTTGGCTTAAGAAAAAACAATTTGAGTGTCCCCTTCCCTACTCACCTG
>NW_006921635.1:13039216-13040147 GCF_000298275.1 Orycteropus afer afer
GCTTCATAGTTCTGCTTTCTCATATGCAAAATGAAGACATAGATATTTACCTTGCGAAGATACTATATGGACTGGATACTATATTGCTTGTCAAGTTATTTAACATAGTGCTAGGCACATAATAATACTTCAGTAAATCAAAAGTTATTGTTATCATCACCATCTTCATCTCAGCCATTTAACTCCACAAGTCAGGCCATCATATTTCTGAATAATTCATTCAGAAAATATTACTGATAACCAGCAAATAATTGACACTATGCTAGGAAATGCATGCGCAAAGATGAATAAGCCATAGTCTCTTTCCCTAAAAACATAAATGTTCCAGATTTGAGCTCATGGTCATAAATGCATGGAACTCCCATAGTAATGTGTGTATTTGTCTCTGTCTTATATGCACCAGTAAGGATAGGCTTGATTGTGCTGCAGTAACAAGCAGCCTCTGAAAATCAAGGGCTTAAAACAACAAAGGTTCCATTTGTGCTCACACTCCATGCTCAATATGGGTTGGCAGGAGGCTCTGTTCTATGTTGCCCTCCCTCAGGGGCCCACACAGAATGAATCTCTGCCATCTGGAATGTCTATAGTTACTGGGGCAGGGCTGAAGGGAAAATGGTGAATGACATATTTGCCTTTAAAGACTTCTATCCAGAAATTATGCACATCCATTCCATTCACACTGCATTAGTCAAAGCAAAACATGTGACCATGCCTGAAACCAAGGGTGTGGGGGGAGTGCAATCCTCCCATGTGCCTGAAAGGAGAACTGGAATGCTGCTGAACAGCCCTCATTACCACCAGGCCGCCATTTCACAAGCACCAGCCACTGCCTCTAGGGGAACATCGTGAGTGCAAGTAAATGGTTCTGTTAAAACCCTTCCCACTGAGGAAGCGACTCAGTAATTTCCTCCTCACCTTGTACAAAAGCAAA
>NW_006921635.1:13040854-13073067 GCF_000298275.1 Orycteropus afer afer
TTCTTCATTCCCTGCTGCCCCACCCAAGGTCATAAGTCAGTTAAAGGAAGTTGAAACTTAGCTTCCTGCAAGGCGCAAATTTTAAAAGGCAACATAGCTTCTGATAGGTTAAGACCCCTTCTCCCAGCTCTGATGTACAACCTCCTAACCCCAGGTCTATATAAGACAACCCTCTCCCCTGCTCGCTCTCTTCTTCTTCTCTCTTCTTCCTCTCTTCTTCTCTTCTTTCTTCCTCTTTCTTTCTTCTTCTCTTCTTCCTCCTCTTCTTCTTCTACTGTCCTTCCTCGACACAGGAGCCCTTTCACCTCTTTAATAAAATCTCCTGTTGGGTAAAAAAAAACCAAAAAAACTTGTGAGCGGCCATCTAAGGTGCCACTGTGGACCTGTCTTCATCCAGAACAAAGAAGAGTGAAGAAAATCAAAGACACAAGGAAATGATTAGTTCAAAGAACTAATGGACCACATGAACCCCAGGATCCATGACTGAGACCAGAACCAGATGGTGCCTGGCTGCCACTACTGTCCACTCTGAAAGGGATTACAATAGGAGGTCATAGATAGAGTAGGAGAAAAATGTGGAACAAAACTCACAGTCATAAAAAATTCATTGAAAATAAATAAATATAGCAGACCTACTGGTTTGATAGAGAGTGGAAGAACTCCTGAGACTATGGCCCTTAGTCACCCTTCAAGCCTGGAGCATAACTCATCCCCATGGGGCAACTTTCTGCCAAATAATAGGCAGGCCTATGACGTGAACAGTAACCCAGGTAGGTTGGCACTCCTTAGAACAACCAACCACAGGAGATCCAAAGGGTAGCATTTCCCAGGGATAAAGCTTAGAAGGCAGGAAGGGATACGAAAGAAGGACAGAGGGAAATGGGAAACAGAAAGGAAGAGTGTTACACTGTGGAGATTGCAGGCAATGTCAGAAAACAAAACGTGTATGAAGTGTTGAATGAAAAACCAATTTTCTCTGTAAAATTCCATTCCAATCACAATCAAAGTTAAAAGCAAAATAATAATCCCATCCTTCAGCTGATGAGCAAGGACGAGCATCACAAACAAATATGGCAGCATGTTCTCTTGAGAATGAAGATCAGGCAGAGAGAGAGATGAATGAGACCATGGATCTGCCCTCCCTTCTCTACCCCTAAGCCAACATCAGCTCCCTTGGCTCAAATATGCTATATCTTTGGACAGCCTGCTTAAAACATCATAGTAAGAGTTCACGCTTTTCAAAGGAAAAGAACCCAAACTATACAGCCACATTGAACTCTTATTAGCTTCTGAAAATAATTAACAAGGAAACATTAATGGGAGCAGAATAAGATCAGCTCCCTCGATTTACAGCTCAAATAGGCATAATCCACATCAAGGCTCCATTGGCCATTTCATTTTGACTCCAAAAGGCCCCATTATTAATTCATTTCTAAAGTGATCGCTCTCATCCCCAAGGGGTAGATCCAAGTAACTACATGCTTACAATGCTCTATTTGATTAAAATTTAACAAGCTACATTATTGGCAAATAAACTATTTATTTCAGTGCTGTTGCCAATGCCAAAAGGAATGTTTCAGTCAAAGGAGTGGAATCGACACTAAAGAGACCATCATGAATAAGTGACAGTGGCCAAAAAAGCACGCATAGACATATTTCGTCTGTGATGGCATTAGGGCATGAAAAGCCAGCAGAGTCGGCCACAGTCTTTTGGTTTCCTGTTTATTAAAAGGGGAAGAGCCCCTTTCGGTTGAACTTAGGCCGTCACGTGGTGTAGCGGAAACGATATTTAAGGAAACAAGCCACGGCCCTGCTCATGACATGGTGTGTGACCCTGGGCAGGCCACTTGCCCTTCCTGGCTTCGTGGCTTTTTCTCAAAATGTGCTTGAGGAAAGCTTGCTTATTTAAAATATAGGGCTCTGTGAGCATCACACTGAGAGAAGAGGTACAAACAGGCTTGGGCAATGTAGAAGGGCTTTATAAATGTGTCAGGATTTTGATGAGTGCTCCTCTTCCTTGCTCCTCAAATCATACACCTCCTTACCTGGCAGAAATTTGTCGGGGGAAAAGGGCTTTGTCTCTTGAGTTTGTATTCTTGGGGAGAACCTCAAGCGAAACGGATTTACAAGCAGAGTTTTTAGCTTCTGCTGATAATGAGACATTGATCTTGTGAGCAAATTGCCTTGGTGACTCTATGTCCCCTGCTGCACTGATCATAATAGGTGTGATTTGTTTAGCATTTAATTAATATATGCCAGGAATCATGCACGCTTCTTGGTGAGATAGATAGATGGTAAGTAGGTAGATAGATACCTACATACCTACCTATCTACTCCTGGATAGATTCAAACCACGAGACTTTTGGTTAGTAGCTGTTCTGGTTCCCTAGTGCCGCTCTGACAAGAATATACCACAAATGGGATGGCCTTAAGAAACAAGAGTTTATTCTTTAACAGTTTGGAGCCTTTAAGTCCAAGTTCGAAGTGCCAGGCTCTAGGGGCTGGGTGAAAGCCCCTCAGCCTTGGGTTTCAGCTCTGCCTCCAGCTCCCGGCCCACTGGAGCTAGAGGCTTTTCTTCACTCAAACAGCTGCTGGCTGCTGAGGCTGCCAAGCCCAAGGTTGACAAGTAAAAAGGCACATGGCGGGCCATTAATTCAAGTCCATTGTAAGTCCCAAGATTGACAGAGCATGACAGGCTGCTGAACAACGACACAGCTACATGCAGGGTCCAAGAGTACCATAGGCTAGAGACCATTCCCAAAGCTGCTGCTTATATACAGAAGCAGATCACATACCCAAAGGCAGCTACTCAGCTGCTCACAGTAGATTCCATCATGGAGTTGATTACCAGTCTCATCATGGGGAAGACTACATCCAGCTGCCCAGCCACTCACCCAGGCCTAGCCAAGTTGACACACAAACATAACTACCACAGTAGCTAAGTGCTTAAGCATTTGCAGCCCCTAGGAACTCCTTCCTATCTGTCTATGTGTAATCTCACAGCTACCTGGGGAGGTGTGATGGGTACCATGTATGTATATATGTATATGTGTATATATATATATAATATATATAATACACACACACAGATATATATGCACACACATATACACACACATACACATATGTTGTTGTTAGGTGCCGAGTTGTTTCTGACTCACAGCAACCCTGTGCACAACAGAGCAAAGCACTGACTGGTACTGCATCATCCTCACAATTGCTGCTGTGTTTGAGCCCATTCTGGTAGCCACTGTGCCAGTCCATCTTGTTGAGGGCCTTCCTCTTTTTCACTGATTACTTTACCAAGCCTGATATCCTTCTCCAGGGACTCATCCCTCCTGACAACATGACCAAAGTGCATGAGATGGAGCCTTGTCATCCTCATTTCTCTGTAGCATTCCGACAGTACTTCTTCTAAGACAGATTTGTTTGTTCTCTTGGCAGTCTGTGGTATAGTCAATATTCTTCACCAACACCATAATTCAAATGTCTCCATTTTATGTATATGACTATGTATTACGTATATGCATGTGTGTGTCTATATAGATGATCTCACAACTGCCCAGTGAAGTGGCTACCATTACAATCTCCATTTTCTGGAGAAGAAAATTGAGTCCCACAGAAGTAAGTTATTTGTCCATTGGTAGGCCAGGAATTGGGAATCTACCTCAGATTGGAATTACTTCCAGAGCCTCGTCTCTTATCCACCTCTCTCCTGCGATTTCATGTTGGTCGAGGACGCACTTCCTGGAGTTGCTCCTTTCCTGCCTCTGTCGAGGGTGTAATGAGTTAGATCCTCTGAAATGTAGAAATATCAGCCAATCAGGAATTCCAGAAAGGGCACAGACACCAGGTTTACTGGACTTCATAGCACCTAGGGCAGCTTTTATAGCAGGGTGAGGGTTAAGAAATCTGTGAGTAAGTGTTTGGATGGGTGGGTGGGTGGATGGATGGAATGATGGATGAATGGATAGAAGGATGAATGGATGAAAAAATTGTGGATAAATGAGTAAATTAATGAATTAGTGAGTGAATGCTTTAATTAATGGATGGATAAATACCACTTGCCATGAAGGTGATTGCAACCTAAGGCATCTGACTGCTAACCAGATGGCTGGCGGTTCAAACCCACCAGCCACTCCTTGGAAAGAAGATTGGGCCATCTACTTCTGTAGAGATCAAAACCAAAAACCAAACACACTGCCTGCCATCAAGTCAGATCCAACTCATAGCGACCCCTCCTTGGGTTTCTGAAGCAGTATCACTACCGAAGTAGATTGCCCAACCTTCCTTCCAACGTCTGTAGAAATACTGCCTCAGAAACCCAAGGAGGGGTCACTATGACTCGAATCGACTTGATGACAGTGAGTGAGTGAGTGAGTGAGTTAGCATTTTCAGTGGCTGAGTTTTCAGCAGTAGATCACCAGGCCTTTCTTCCAAGGCGCCTCTGGGTCCACTTGAACCTCCAACCTTTCAGTTAGCAGTGTGTGTGTTAACAATTTGTACTACTCAGCCATGAAGAAATTGCCTCTGATTCCTATCTGTCTTTTAAGCCTCGTTTGAGAAAGAGTAACCCTAAAGATGTGTTGCAGAGTTTTGTTATTGCTCACAGTATCAGTTACTTGTCACTTTAGTGGCCCCAGGCTTTGGGTGTTTGCTTTTTGGTCTCTGTCTGGATGTGTAATTGGTCACCATCAGGAAAACAAGTGCTGGTTTAAGGTTTTACTTCGAGGAATAACAGTAACAACAACAATTATTTATTGAGTTTCTTTCACATGCCATGTACTTTAATGAGTGTAAAAATGGCACATGGGGGAGGTATGTGGCCTCTCATAACATCACCAGATGGAGAGGGAATCATCATCAGCATCAATAACAGCCCAAGCTTCATCTCTATGAGATGGAGGTCAGACACAACGCCACCCTCTAACCTTTTAACCAATTCAGACACCAGCTGTCCCTCCCACAGCACTCTCTACTTCCCTGCTGGGTTCGATAATTCATTGCAATGACCACACAGAACTCACAGACAGTACTCACGATTATGGGGTTTATTTGGGTAGCAACCAGTAGCAATTCAGGTCCAGGTATGCACTCAGGATACAGTCCTTTGATCAAATTAGCCACTTCTCAGTCATGCCCAGGCAGACGTCTCTCGGGTCCTCAGCCTCTCCGCCTGGCCTCTATCCTACTTGGGCACATGTTATGAAGTTCTTTCAGCACTTCTGCTAAGTACCCAGAGACACCTCACTTCACCACTAAGCCAAAGGCACACAGCTATGGCTCAGTGGGTCAGCAAACCTAGTTCCACCAAGTGTCCACAGGCCCCCTGCTCCACCAGCAAGCCTCCTACTAGAAGCCATCAGCTTTCTCACTCCATGGGCTGGGAAGCCTGCCGCACCATCTCCTGCTGGTCTCCTGCCAGTCTCCTGGTTCTGCTGCCACCATTTCTCTGTTGCTGCTTCTCACTGTCTTTGTCTTTGGTGTAACAGCTCTCTTTCTCTCCGGGGTCGAGGAGGTCCCCAATACATGGATCCTGGGTACAAAGGACGCATTCCACTCCTGTCTCTTCTTACTGGCAATGAGGTACCTCCTGTCTTCTGGCATTGGCTCTCTTTTAAGCCCAGCAGAATGGAAAAACTCACCAATCCTCACATGAGGTTTCCCTACACCTTATTTGCATGATCCCACCTTATTTACATTATTAGTAAGCTATCCAATCCCTTTGGTGGGCTACAAGCATCTCATTTGCATAGTCATACCCAGTCATTTGGTGTGAGTTACAAAGACTCTGGCTAGAGGGGTCGTGTTAAGTAATTCACTGGCCTGCAATAGGCCTTTTCCCTGATTTACTGTAAATACATGACAAATTTGCATGGTCCCTATGGTTGTTGTTAGGTGCCACTGAATTGCTTTCGACTCATAGTGACCTTGTGTGCAACAGAACCAAACACTGCCAGGCTGTGAGCCATCCTCACAATCATTGCTTTGTCTGAGCCCATTACTGCAGCCACTGCTATCAGTCCATCTTGTTGAACATCTTCTCTTTTTTTGATGTAATGTAATGTTACTATTCCTGGTTCCATTTTATAGATGTGAAAACCGAATGTCAGAGAGATTATCCAGGTGAAATAGAGGCAGACACTGGATTCAACTCCAGGCTGCCTTTTCCTTTGCACCACTGGTTCTCAAAATGCAGTCCCCCTTCTTAGCAGAATCAGAAATGCAGATTCTTGGGTCCCAGTCCAGACCTACTGATTCAAAATCTCAAGGAGTCTGTGCTGTAACAAGTCCTCCAGGTGAGGCTGCTACGCTCAAGTTTGAGACCCACAGCTCTAGTCTAGACAGGGCTTCCTCGGGTGGCAGGGATGCATTCACACTAAAGCCCCCACACTTCTTTACCTTAAGTTGCTGGTGACCAGCAGCAGTGACTAGAGTTAGGGGAAGAACTTATGCAGGTGAAGGAGTTACACAGTCCTTCCCTCTCTCCTCAGTCCACCACTGTCTCTCGTCAGGACCCCTGTAAGGGATCTTCTCTCTTACTCTGAACCCTCATTCCACTCTATTCTATACACTGAAGCCAGAGGGGTCCTTCCAATGAGCAGAACTGACCATGACACTCCTTGCCTAAAACCATCAATAGCTCCCCACTGCTCTTCGGATAAAGTCCAAGCACCTGTCTATGGTCTACCAGGTTCTGCAAAGTCCCTTCCTGCCCACATGTGGAAGTTAAAGTTATGTGTCATCTTGGCTGGGCCTGGTTTTGAGTGGCTGGGCAGTTGGATATAGTGATTCCCCATGATGAGACTGGTGATCAACTCCACAGTGGAATCTACTGGAGCAGCTGAGTAGCTGCCTTAGGGATGTGGTCTGCTTCTAGTGTAGAAGACAATAGCTTTGAGAAAGTCTCTGAGGTTTGTGGCACTCGTAGACCCTGCATGTAGCCAACTATTCTTGCAGCAACCTGCCATTTTGCCTGCTGATCTTGGGACTGTTTCTGGACTTGAACTAGTGGCCTGACATGCTGCTTGATAATCTTGAGACTCTGCCATTTTACTTGTCGACCTTGGGTTTGTCAACCTCAGCAGCCAGCAGCTGCCTCAGAGAAGCCTCCAGCTTCAGTGGACCAGGAGCAAGAGGCAGAGCTGAAACCCAAGGCTGAGGGGCCTTCACCCAGCCCCTAGAGCTGGTACTTTAAACTTGGGCTTCTCTTCTAGCCTCCTAAACTCTAAGAGAATAAACTCCTGTTTGTTCAAGTCACCCACTTGTAGTATGTCTGTTACAGCAGCACTAGAGAACCAAACACCGTGCTTCAAGGCACATTTCCCACCTTCCTCTCATCCACCCCTCTCTGCTTCAGCCATACCTATTCACGTCCTCCCAGTACTGTAAACTTTGGTGCTTTGCTTCAATGTTCTTCTGTTTAATTCTATACCTTTTGCATCTTCTCTTGGATAGTAAGCTCCATGAAGGCGAGACCAATGCCTGCTTTCTCCACATTCTATCCCTAGGGTCTAGTTCTATGCCTGGTACATAGTAGGTGCTCAAAATCAACATTTATACAAATAAGCCCTGGAAGCTTTTTTTAAAATCATGTTCTACCTTATCATATCTGCCCTGGTATGATTGGTTACCTTTCTCTACTCTCTTGATTTGCAGCTTGACTCTAGAGGCCACCAGGCCTGGATTTGAGTGCTAGCTCCTCCACCAATTTCCCCTGTGACCTTGAGCAGGTGATTTAATCTCTCTGCCTCAGTGTCCTTAGCTGTGATGGTAACTATGCCTATCTCATGACACCTGTTCTCAGCTCTGACTCCTGGTGATTCTGTGTTACACGGTAGGACTGCTCCGTAGGGTGCTCTTGGCTGTGATATTTATGGAAGTACCTTGCTAGGTTTTTCCTCTGAGGCACAAATGGATGGGTTTGAGCTGCCAACCTTCATGTTAATGTTGTTGTGTTGTGCCGTGGAGTCGGACCCAACTATAGTGACCTCTCCTTGGGTTTCCGAGGCAGTATCACTATGGAAGTAGATTGCCCAGTCTTCCTTCTGAGGAGTGGCTAGTGGGTTTGAACCGCCAGCCTTCTGGTTAGCAGTCAAGTGCCTTAGGCGCTATACCACCAGAGCTCCTTTCCTACCTCATAGGGGAGGTTAAATGCAATAATTCACATAGTGTTCCCAGCATCATGCTTGGTGTATTAGGGCTAATTAGTGTTTTTCTTAAGGCTGACCTCCCAAGTTGCATTGCAGGTTCTTCAAATGACTAGTGGCAATGCCTTACCTAGCAGATTTCAAAAAACACAAATCCTTTTGGAACATCTTAAGAGGGGCCAGGGGCCAGGACCATGGCTGCCTAACCTGGTATTTAAATGCCAGGCTTGGCATTCGGCCTGTGTTCAGATCCTGGCTCCTCTACCTCCTGGTGGCACGTTTCTGAACCTCTCCATCCCTTCCTCATCTATAAGCCTGAAATGGTAACATAGCACCCATGTCACAGATAAGGCTGTGGTGGGGCTCCGTCGCATGGAGAGCTCACAGAATGAGGCCTGGCTTGAGGCAACACGCAGCAGCAGTAAGCACTGAAGACCTGTCGTCACAGACATCACCATCATCGTCATCATCACCACCATCACCATCACCACCACTGTTGTCATCCAGCCTGGGAGCTGGCAGACAGGAAGGGAGAGAAAGCAGGTTTTGTACAGACTGCTTGCACCACAGCCAGATCCTCCCTGTTGTACCCCATTCTCCTTCCTGACTGACCTCACACCAGTTCCTTCCACCAGCTCAGAGAACCTCTGGGTAGCTGCAGCAGAGGAGGCCCTCAGCAGAATTCCACTTTCTTTTCCTTCTCTGTGTGTGTGCAAAATCACCTTGAAGAGCCTCTGTTTCCATGGCTTTGGAGTTTCAGATATTTATCTTCCATCTGCGTGGACCCCTGGGCACCGTAATCCACACAGCAGCCACCGGGCTCCTATCTTTCCTGCTCAGGACCGGCTCCACCCATCCCGCTTGGTGTCTGAGCTCTGATGGATTTCCAAGGCAGCGAGATAAACCAGCACTTGTTCCAGTTAATTGATCCTAAAAGGAAGGCAAGGCTCAGAAATGGAAAGGAGGGGGATGGTGGGAAGAAGGAAACAAGGTCTGGGGTCGGGGAGGAACCCCCATGCAAGGCCTGCGGGAGCAGGGAGAGATGAGGTCTGCTTTTGTGTCTCTCTGGTTCTTATTTTAAATCATATCCCACCCCCAAGATACTGATCCAGGGTGTCTTTTCTCCTGCCTGTGTAGCACTGGGGAGCCCGGAATTTGAGGGTCTGTGCTAAGCCTAAATGGTATAATTCAAGATGGCTGGGGAGAAAATCCAGGAAGGAGCTACTGGGCTCAGGGAGATATCCTTGGGGGAAGTTCAAGGTGAGGCAAAAATAGAAACAGAAGAGCCCCAAATAGGAAAGACAACATTTGCGGGAATCGAAGGCTGAAGAGGTGGAACAAAGTCAGCAGTGCAACCTGTGATCTGTGGTTCCCACCCCAAGTGGGACACTGGAGTGGCTTGCAGAGTATTCTATTGATAGACATGCTGGCCTTGATCCCCTGCCCCCACACGCATACATGCATACGCATGCACACACATCAATTGCCATGGAGTTACTTCCAACTGTTGGCGACCCATGTGGGTCAGAGTAGAACTGTGCTCTGTAGGGCTTCCAGTGGGGGATTTTTCATAAGTGGATCACCAAGCCTTTCTTCTGAGGTGTCTCTGGGTAGACTCCAACCTTTCAGGTTAAGCAGTTAAGCTCTTAACCCTTTGTACCACCAAGAGACTCCCCTCCTCCACCATGACCAATTAAATCAGAATCCCCAAGACTGTGCCCAGGAAGCTGTATTTTCCCAGATGCACCTTCCATGATTCTGCAGTCTCTGATCAGCACTGGCTGAGGATGCCCATTTGGGAACTATGGGTTTAGATGACTGAAATTGAATCCCTGCAGTGAGAGACCACAGTGTCAGCTTCAGTGTCCTTCCCAAATGTGATCTGGACTGACTGTCTCTGTGGGTATGGCTGAGAAGGAAGAGCCCTGTGAGAAGTGGGGTGGCTGGTGTCTTCTGGCTACATTGGGCATGGGAGGACGTGGAGCTGACCTGTGTGGCTAATTCCTGGAGCAACCACAGCCAATGAGACATAACTCCACCCACGTGCTTCCCTCCTGGAAGAGAAAGGGGTGGACTTTGGTTTTCTGGGCCAGTTTTGTAGTGGTCAGCTGCCAGGAAGTTGGCCCCTGACTAGGTGACCCAGTGGAACAAAACGCTGCCTGATCTTGTGCGAGCTGTGTGATTGGTTGCGGATCAGGCTGTAGTGATCCATAGAGGTGCCTTGGGCTGATTTTCAGAAATAGGTCCCCAGGTCTTTCTTGCTAGTCTGTCTTGGTCTGGAAGCTCCACTGAAACCTGCCCACCAGGGGTGACCCTGCTGGCGTTTGAAATACTGGCGGCATAGCTTCTAGCCTCACAGCAACAAGCAGCCACCAGGGTTGGACAAACTGACAGATGGGGGGTGGCCTGAATCACAGATTATATGATAGGATCAATTGTTCACTTGTCTCCCCTCCCACAAGTCTGGTAGCACCTTCCTGTTAGAGACTGGGGTGTGTGTTAATTGTATGATTCCAAACCTGGCCCCAGAACATGGCACCTCACACATCGATTGGCTGAGGGAATGAATAAGTTAACACAAATGAATTTTGTGTGAGATCTGTGGCAAAGGGGAGGCAGGACTGTGCACTGGGTGGAGGCACAGATTTGGGGTCAGAAACATGTGGGTTGGAAGCCTGGCTCTGGCATTTTCTAGCTATATCATCTTGGGCAAGTGGCTCGATGTCTCTGAACCTCAGTTATGCTATTTTGAGAACTGAATTTACTGGTGCTTGGAAAGACTCAGCACATACGAACTAAACCAACTGCCCTTGAGTCAATTCTGACTCTTAGTGATCCTGTAAGGCAGAACAGAACTGCCCCATAGGGTCTCCAAGGCTGTAAATCTTTAAGGAAGCAGATTGCCTTACCTTTCTCCCAAGGAATGGCTGGTGGGTTTGAACTGCTGATCTTTTGTCTAGCAGTCGGATGCTTTAACCACTATGCCACTAGAGCTCCTAGCACATACGAAGCACACAGTAAATGGTGACCACGTTGTTACCTTAGTTTGTATCTTGCATATTTGTTCACAGTATCTCTTAGAGAACATGGCCATGCAGTGGAATGCATATATTGGAAGTGCACACCTCAAAGAGGCTTGGTACATGCACACAGTCCTGTAACCCACACCCCATCAAGACGCAGAACCTCAGAAGACTCCCTGAGATCTCTCCTCTGTCCCTAAACCCCAGAGGGAATGTCTAACTGCCCTTATGATACTTTAGGATAGCTTAGATCGGCCTATTCTAAAACTTCATGGAAATGAAACCACACTCTACACTCTGTTGTATGTCTGACTTCTTTTGGAGAACATGACGTCTGTGAGATCCATCCATGTTGCCACAGTTATTATCTTTCCATAAAGGCCTTGTGTGGACCCTCCCCTTTAGACCCAGGACTTCTTGAGAGTGGGCTGCAGGTCTGTAGATCTTGCATTCCTGGCCCCTAGCCAGTGTCTGGCACGTAGTAACCTTGTACCATCTAGTTGATTCTGACTCATAGCGACCCCCATTGGCAGTGTATCTTTACAGAAGTAATTGCCTCTTGTTCTGAACCACTGACTTGGTTTGCATGTCTTACCCATGAGACCACCAGAGCTCCTTGGCACATAGCAGATGCTCATGACTCATTGGATAAGTGGATGGCTATGTCTTAGGTGAGAAATATGGGATGCAGTGGCTGAGATAAGGTCTCACTGAGAGAAGTGAGGAGCTAGGAGCCTCCTTGTGCAGACCCAGCTTTTCTGGTGATGGAAGAAGCACAGTCCAACAGCTCGGGGTTCAGACCTGGCCTCACAACATCTGATGCTTGGCTCTGCTACTTACCAGCTATGGGCTGTCGTCACATCCCCAAACCTCAGTTTGCGTATCTGTTCAGTGGGTGGGGGTGGCAACCCTTCCTCATAAGGTTGTCATGAGGATGAAGTGAGATGCCGCCTTTGCTGGCACGGTGGTAAGAATTCAACAAAAGGTAACGATGAAGATTTGTTTCTTCTGTTCTGTCCAGCTATCTTTTAGAAACAGAAAAAAAAAAAGGCCATCCCTCCTCCACTACTTATTCCCTCCAAACACAAGCAGCGACTGGCTTATAAAAGGGTGGCAGCTGTCAGAGATCCTGAAGTGGCAGCCCGCCTAAAGTGAGGCTCCCCACCTCAGCATCCTCTCCTCTTGCTCCCCAGACAGCCCATGTCCTGTTCTCGAATTTGAGGGAAGCATGAGGAGGAGGGAAGACATGTTTTTCCCCTAGGCTGTTAGGGAAAGGGGGGGAAGCTGCCCTCTCCAAGTTGATTGATGTTGCGCTTGGGGATCTGAATTCTCTGATGTAATTACACTGTGTGCTCTGTGCGATAAGGAGATTAATCAGTCCATTACGCAGGGGCTGTTTTACCCACAGATGGGGATAATTGAACGGAGACGTTGGACACTACCAGGTCCCAGCCAGCCAGCCAGTCTGCTCTGGTTACAGGGAGGTGGCCGGCCTCTGGGCTGCTAGGCCATCTTCTCCAAATAGGGACGACAACTAGTGTTACTATCACTTACTGGCAGGACTTAGGTTCAAGGCACTTGGCCACCTTAGTCCATCTCATCCTCACAGTCACCTTGTGAGTTGGCCACCATTCTTAGCCCCATTGTACAGATGGAATAACTAAGGCTTAGACACTTTAAGGAGTTCTAGTAGCATAGTGCCTAAGGCATTTGACTGCTAACCAGAGGCTGGCGGTTCAAACCCACCAGCCACTCCTTGGAAGGAAGGTTGGGCATTCTACTTCAGTAGTGATACCACCTTGGAAACCCAAGGAGGGGTCGCTATGAGTCGGGTCCAACTCGATGGCACATAACAACAACAACGGACACTTTAAGACATCTGGACCCAAAGGTCACAGGGTCTGGCAAAGGCTAGGCTTGAATCTGACTCAGTTGGATTCAGAAGTACTCACAACCATTATTGCCTCCTGAAGAGAACAAAGAACTGAGATGGGACCAGGCCAACTAGTCCACTCTCTGGTGATCTGAGATAATAGGTGTGTGAGGTGTGTGAGATGTGAGGTCATCTCAGTTGGACACACAAAGAAGGAAAGACCATGGCACTCCATGGAAAAAGTTGAGTCAGGGAGCTAGTTTTCAAAATTAATTGCCTGCTCCCCCAAAACAGAGGAGTATAATGATGTATATGAGGGGGCTGGTTAAAAAGATGGGCTTTGGAATCAAACAAAGCTGGGTTTGACCCTGGCATTACTACTTAGTAGCTGTGTGACTTTGGACAAGTTGCAGAACTTCTCAGATCCTCCATATTTTCATCTGAAAACCAGCATCAATGCCTACCACACAGGAGTGTCATTGGCTTAAAGGAGATGATGCGTGGAAAGTGCTTTAAAAAGAGCCCGGTGCAGGGAGGACTCAGTGTCAGTGAGGCTGCTGCCTGTGGTGGTGGTGGTGGTGGTGGTGGTGGTGGTGGTGGTGGTGGTAATGATGGCAAGGGTGTGGTAAGTGCAGGTATTGGGAAGATCTCCCTGTTCTAGTGCCGCTCTGACAGGAATATACCACAAATGGGATGGCTTTAACAAACAGGAGTTTATTCTCTTACAGTTTGGAGGCTTTAAGTCCAAGTTCAAAGTGCCAGGCTCTAGGGACTGGGTGAAAACCCCTCAACCTTGGGCTTCAGCTCTGCCTCCAGCTCCCGGCCCACTGAAGCTAGAGGTTTTCTTTACTCAGCTGCTGGCTGCTGAGGCTGCCAAGCCCAAGGTTGACAAGTAAAAAGGCACAGTCCCGATGTTACCAAACCACAAGGCAGGCCATTAATTTAAGTCCATTGTAAGTCCCAAGGTCGGCAGAACATAGCAGGCTGCTGAACAATGACACAGCTACATGTAGGGTTCAAGGTGCCATAAGCTAGAGACCATTCCCAAAGCTTCTCCTTAAGGTCTCTCTTGCCCCCGTTGGCCCTCTACATCACCAAACATGCCCTCGTCCCCTAGTGATTGATCCTGATGACATGTCCAAAGCAAGCTAGTTGGACAATGTTCCACTGTTTGCCATGGGACTTAGTCAATGGAAAAGAATAGGAAACCACATTGACCCGGAATTCAGATGTTCTTGGATCTATCTAGGCCCACTCACCAACACCATCTCAGGCAATGCTCACAGTAAATAACTCCAACAGAGGGATGTTATTCTCAGCCCCAATGTAGAGGTGGGGAAACTGAGGCTCTGAGAGGCTCCATAGATCAGGAGCACCACATTCATGAACCAGCAGAGATCAGGACATTCAGTGTAAAGGATAATTGCCACTCAGTTGAATGAGCATTTATTAAGTACCTATTACCTGGATGTTGAGGCTGCAGATGTAGAGATGAATAAGATCTCCTGAAGGGCTCCCAGTCAGGTAGAAAATTGTATATGTAAATCATATATATAAATTACTTAAATGGTCTAGACGCCTCGTTATCCTTCTGACTTGATCGAATAAATTGTTGTGAGCCATACCCCCTCCCCCCACACACACACACAGCATCAGTGCCTAGGCCTCTCCCCCAGAGATTGGGATTTAACTGATCTGGAATGGGCTCCAACAAGGACATTTTTACAAAGCTCCCCTGATGATTCTTGTGTGAGGCCACTGGTTTGGAGGCCTAGCAGGTGATTTACCAGCCCTAAACGATGCAAATAAGCCAGTGAGTAACCCCCGCCCCCCATGAAATGCATGTGGTGCACCGACTGCCAGGAATGTCATCCTTGCGGTCACTGTATGTTGGATACCGATGTGACAAAAATGACCTCCTGTGTGGCATGGCAGAGGAACTTTCCCCCAGACTCCAGGAGGCAGCAGTTGAGTGGTTCCTGAAGGATGGGCAGCGAGAGAGGCCAGTGTCCCTTCTGTGGGGTCTGATGGGTTGTGTGAAGGTTAAAAGAGCCATTGGCCACCATCCCTCATCTCCAATTGAAATAACTGTCAAGTTCACTAAGACGTCAAATGAGGTTCATAACTTTGGATCTTTCTATTCCCTTCACAAAACACCCAAGAAATATTTACTGAGCAATTATTATGAGTCAGTCATTGTTCCTTCTTATTAAAAAAGAAAAAAGTCAACGTGGTAGAAACTGATCAAAGATTTCTGATACTAATGATCACCCAACACATCAGCACATGATCGTGATCATAGAACGATGATGATGGTGATGACAATGACAACAGTGATAACAGTACCGTCAACTCTGACTCATGGCAGCCCCCTGTGTGTCACAGTGCAACTGTGCTCCATAGGGTTCCCAGTGGATTTTTTTTTTTTTTTTTTAAGAAATAGATTGCCAGGTCTTCCTTGAGGAACCTCTGGGTGGACTTGAACCTTCAATCTTTGGGTTAGCAGCGAAGCACACTGAACATTCATACCACCGTTTATTGAGGGTTTGCTAAGCGTATGTCCCTGGGCTTCAGTGCTTTGCATGAATTGGCTCATTTTACCCTCCCAGTGGCCCTTTGGTGGGGGAATTGATAGTATTTCCATTTTACAGACAGGAAGACTGAGTCTCCAAAAGGTTTCACAATCCCAGGAGAGGCAGCCTGGAATAATGGGGAGAATACTGGACTCAACGGCACACACAACAACAACAACTGGCCTGGGCGGTGGGATGCTGGGGTCCTTGATCAGCCCTGCCACTCACGCACTTTGTCATTTCAAATCAGTTACCCCCATTCTTTCTGTGCCTCAGTGTCCTCAACTTTGAATTAAGTCTTTGAATCTCTCAGGTCTGAAAACTGTGTGATGAGAACTACAAAAATCGTAATGAAAGAGGTTTGGGGGAAGGAAGGCAGCAGGGGCCGACTGCACGGGATGAAAGACTTATTTTGGGAGGCTGTCGAGGTCTGGCATTCAACCACCCCAAGGAAGCTGACATGCAGCTGGCACTTTGCTGATTCAGAGGAAGAGCAGAGTAGGAGAGAGGAGCCAGACTCACTGAGAGTCTGCAATCAGAGAGCATGTCTTCATGATTTGCCATTCTAATTCTCAACGACAAACACTGGGGCACCGGCAGCAGTGATAACCGGTTCAAGGAAGTGGGGGTTAGGGAGGAATTAAAATTAAAAAAAAAAAAAAAACACAAAAAAACACTGCATTTGGTGAAGCACTGGGAACCGTCTGAGCTCCTAAATTTAAAGGGGTATTTTTAGCACCTGTAATCAAACCAACTTGCGTAAACACATCTGCTGGAGGGTTGGCATCAGAATGTCTTTGCCGTCTTCATGTTCTCTCTTGCAGCCCTCCTGGGACTGAGGGAGGGTTTCACTGATTTTCTTCCTTTCCTTATGTTTTTCCAAATCAACTGAGTGAGAAAGTCAAATGGAATATTTCTTTCTTTCGTTTTTTTTTTTCCTCAGTCAAAGCTGCTGGGTCCCTACCCGGGGTGGGGAAGCAAGGAGATTCTCAAGTCTGAGGGTGAGGGCATCTGGGGACTGGGTATAAAATGCAGATTCCTGGGCTCTGCCCACCGATTCCAGAGGGCTGGTGGGAGCCCAGGAATCTGCATTTGACACAACCTTCTTAGGCCATTCTGATGCAGGTGATCTGAAGATCATGGAGATAGACTGGGCTTGGGGGAATCAAGCAGGCCTAGATTCTGTCTCTGTCCCACACCAGCTGTTGACCCTGAGCAAGTTCCTTCATCAATTTGAACATCGATCATCTCATTTGTAAAACGAGGATATTTGTTGTTGTTGTTGTTGTTATGTGCTGTTGAGTCAGTTGCAACTCACAGTGATCCCACATACAACAGAACGACACACAGCCTAGTACTGCACCATCCTCACAGTCATTGCTATAAGTGAGCCCATCATTGTTGCAGTCACTGAGCCAATCCATCTTGTTGAGGGTCTTCCTCTTTTTCACTGACCCTCTACTTTGCCAAGCATGACGTCCTTCTCCAGGGATTGATCCCTCCTGAGAACATATCCAAGATACTTGAGAAGAAGTCTCACCATTCCTGCATCTAAGGAGCATTCTGGCTGTACTTTCTCCCAAGACAGATAGGTTCATACTTCTGGCAGTCCATGGTATACTCAATATTCTTTGCCAGCTCCATAATTCAAAGGCATCAGTGAATATTAATAGTACCCACCAGAAAACACTGTTGTGCAGATTTAACTTGACATAGTAGCTGAGCCCAGTTTCAGGCATGTAATAAGTGATCCATAAATGTTAGCTATTATCATTATTATAACTAGCCGGGCAAGTTATACTTTCTGACCCTCAGTTCTATACCTGCAAAACGGAAATAACTGCAATACCTTAAAATCAGCTTTAATTCAGGAGTTTGGTATGGAATGAGAAAATATCTGCGAAAGTCTTAGCACGTTGTCTGGCACATAGCAGGTGTCTGGTAGATGTTTGCTTAATGAATGAATGAGTACAATGAGTGGTTCAGTGCTGACCTCCCACAAGCTACAGACAAGACAGCACAGAGTGATTATCGGAGAATGACTCCTCTCCCACACCATGAGGTGGCTTGATCAGATGCCCATTGAGTAGGGTTCTTGGTCTCTAGACCCTCACTTCTTGGAGTCATTGTGCCGTCACTAACCCTGATCCTGATGCTCCCTGGACCCTCACCCACTCCCAGCTGCACCCCCACTTACCCTAAGAGAAATGACTCCAATGGATCTGCCTCACTAAAGCCCCTTCCCCACCCAGAGATGGCACGGGCATCTTGAGGGGAGGAAGGTGGCACGTAAGGTCCTCACATGTCTGCTGGTTATCCTCTTTGTGACTTGGGGAAAAACACAGCACATCTTTGTAAAAGAGCTGTTGAGGAAATCAGTGCATCCTTTGTGACCCAGGATGGTAAGCGTCTGTCTGCATGCCCATTCCTCACTGAACTGTGCAACCTCACCCAATCAGTTTTCTGAAGGTTGGCTGTCCAGGTCTATGCCGGGCAATTGTAGGTTGCATTCTGTACAATAAATGGGGACTGAATGACTGAAAGATTGAACAACTGAATAATGATGGATGTCCATTCAAGAGCTCAGCTCACTGCTGCCCCCATCCTGTAAGAGCCAGAAGGACAAGCAGACAGTGAGTCTTAATCATGCTCAACCCAAAACCAAACCCACTGCCCACTGAGTCGATTCCTACTCCTAGTGACTCCATAGGGCAGAGTAGAACGTCCCTATACAGTTTCCAAGGCTGTAATCTTTACAGAAGCATATTGCCACCTTTTTCTCCTGTGGAGCCACTGGTGGGTTTGAACTGCCAACCTTTTGGTTCACAGTCGGGAGCTTTATTCAGTGTGCCACCAGGGTTCATTTGTCATGTGCACTTGTGGCCAGAAAGGCAGGAAGGCATTCTGGGAGAGAATGGGGTTACTGACGTGACCTAGTAAGGAGGAGGCTGTGTCTTGCCTGATCACTACTGGCCTTGCTGGCAAGTCTGTTGTTAATTGCTTTTAGCTGCTGTGGACTTGATGCACAATGGGACAAAACACTGCCCAGTCTGGCACCATCCCCTTGATCAGCTGTGGACTGGGCCACTGTGATTCACAGGGTTTCCCTTGGCCAATTTTTGGAAATAGGTTCTCAGGCCTTTCTTCCTAGTGTTTTAGAAGCTCCACCAAAACCTGTTCAGCATCATTGCTGCAGGCAAGCCTCCACTGACAGATGGTTGGTGGCCGCACATGAAGTGTATTGGCTGCGAATCAAACTTGGATCTCCTGCATACAAGGTGAGGATCCTACCCTTAAAACACCAAGGCCTCACACTGACAGATCTACACTTATTCATTGGACAAAGTCTTTAAGCATCATCTCTGGGCCAGAAAAGGTGCCAGGTTCTAGGGACAAAACAAATAGGTCCCTGCCCTCATGGAGCTCACAAACGACTATTACTCGGAATAGTGTGTGGCATGATGGGAGGAAACACAGGCTGCCGTGAAAGCACAGAAGAGGGGCTGCAAACCCAGCAGGTGAGGGAGTGGTCCAGGAAGGTGTGTAATGCAGGATTGAGCCAGGTGAGAAGAGCAGGGAAAGTAGCTCCTGGTCAAGGGAACTGTATATGCAAAGACATGAAATCATGACGTGTTTGGAGAGAACTCCATGTGGTTGAGATGCTTGGAACAAAGGATGCAGGAGGAGGAAGGCAGGAGCAGTAATGGACTGGGACCAGTTCAGGGACCAATTCATTGGAGAGGGAGGCTCCTGAGGTATGGTCTGGTGCTGTCACCTGTCAGTTTGTTGTACTGTGGTGGCTTACTTGTTGCAATGATGCTAGAAGCTCTGCCAATGGTGTTTCAAATACCATTGGTATCTCACCATGGTGGATGCACATTAGTGAAGCTTCTAGACGACAAAAGACCAGGAAGGAAAGTCCTGGTGACCCATCTCCACAAATTAGCCAATAAAAACCCTATGGATCACAAGGCTGGAAGATGAGCCCCCTAGGTTAGGAGTCACTCAGTACACAGTGACCCTAACCATGGACTTGAACACACCAACAGTCGTGAGCAAGCAGCAGATTGTTCTGTTGCTCGTGGGGTTGCCATGAGTTGGTACAACTCAACAACAACTGGCATCGGAAAGCCCTGTCAGGGAGTCTGGACTGCTCTCATCTCGGTGAGAATCCAGTGAAGGGTTTCAAGCAAGGCAGTGACTCAGGGAGATGATGCCCCTAGCTGCCGAGAAGGAGAAAGATTGGACGAGGAGCGATAGGGGACAGGGAGGCCAATTAAAGGCTGTAATCCAGAATCTGAATGGCACAGCTACTTGTCAGAGTAATTCTTTGAGGCATCTGGGTGTTGATTGTCGGCAATCTTCCCCGGCCTTCGTGTGTTTGTGGTGACTATGAACTGTGCAGAGAAAAGTCATTGAATCATGCCGGCCAGCTGCACTGCACACTTAGCCCTGCCCAGTGGCTGCATTCTTTTGCAGGAGAATCGTGAGTTGTACTGCAAGGGAGAGGGGGGCTTGGGTCAGCTCCCGCTCAGTAAACCCCCAATGTGCCCCATGTTGTCGCATCCTTAAAAAGCACCAGCTATTACGCCGCATCGTTCCCACTCCGGAAAGCGTCAGATCGCCTAGTCAATTACCAGTCGAGTGGGGTAATGTGCGTTTCACTCGGTGCCTCTCATTTCAGATACACAAGACCGGATATGAAATGAAATGTTCGGGAGTTATCTTTTTTTTTTTTTTTTTTTCCCCAGCCAGCGATTAGTGCTGTCATTAAGGAGGCATTGTGCCTGATTTCCAATCTTTTTTTCTTTATTTGAATTTAATTGATTTTCTCCTTGATTCAATCAACCTGAATTCTGCTATCTGGTGCCCTTCTCCACTCAGATGCTCGGAACTCTGATCTTTAAAGAGGTAGGGCCAGGCCTGGGAAGCAGGAGGTGTGGCTGGTCCTGTTAGCCTGGTATGAGAGGGGCAGAGAAGCTGGGTGGTTCTGTTTAGGGTTAGAGAAGAAGGGCTGGGTTTAGATCTCGGAAACTCCATTCTGCTGTGTGGCTCTGGGTGAGTTATTTCCCCACTCTGTGCCTCAGTTTCCTCATCTGTAAAACAGGAGGAGTCACAGTGTCATCTCATAGCCTGTGATGAGGATTAAATGATGCATAAAGCCCGAAGACCCATGCATGAGAGATAAGAGCTAAAAATAGTGCCAAGCAGCACTCATCATCTCCCTCATATTGTCTAGCCAGTAGCCCATCTAACCCCCAGGCATCCCTGAAGACTGAGTTATTCACATCTAAGGTGAAGAGACTGAAGCTCACAGCCAGTAAGTGGCTGAGCAAGGATTCAACTTCTGGTCTGCTCTGCTCCGAAGCCCCTGCTCACATATCTTGTTTCTCCTACCCATGTGGAACATGAGGAGACAGAGCCTTCTCACATTAAGTTCCTTCCTCAAGGTCGTTCAGCTAGTGGTGGCAGAGCTGGCACCTGCATCAAAGTCATCTCGGTGCAGGGACCATCTGTGCACCACGGCTGTCTCTCAGAGAAGGCAGGCACGTTCTTCAAAGCCACACAGCAGTTCAGAGCTATGCAGTACATAAGTCCAGCTGCTCTTGACCTGGTCTTTCAAGAGTCCAGACCTGTGACCAAAGACATTCACATGCACAGTATGGTCCTTGTGCATACACCCAAGGTTGTGTCACGTTGCATTCTCACCATACCTTCCCTGCTCATGAAAGCTCATCAGAACACAGCTGAGGGTGAGGACCTGTCGAAGAAGAGGAGTCCCCAACCCACTCACTTAGTCATTTAACAGACAGTAATTGGGAACTAACTATATGCCAGGTATTGTTCAGGGCTCTGAGAAAGTAGCCATTAATGAAACCCTGCCCTCATGGAACCTACATGATAGTAGGGGAACTCATGCAAATAAATAAATAAAGCTATAAATGACTGTATTAGAAGACAGTAACTCTGGCAAAGGGAAATAAAGTAGGATATGAACCCAACAGAGAGGGATTCTGACTTTCAATAGGGTTGTCAAGGAAGATAAATGGGGAAGGTGACATCTGAGCAAAGACTTGAAGATGGTGAGGGAGGAAGTCATGAGGATATCTGGGAAAAGAGCAGTTCAGGCAGCAAGAACAGCACGTGCAAAGGCCCTGAGACAGGAATGTAACTGGCATGTCAGAGAACAGCAAGGAGGCCAATGGGGCCGGAGTGGAGAGAGCAAGAAGACAGAACTAGGAAGTGGGGTCAGAATGGAGCCAAGGGCCCTATTGCATGGGCTGCGTTAACTACTTGGGCTTCAGGGAAACTATTGGAGGGGTTTGGACCGAGAAGAGCCATTGGCGGGCTTTAGTCTTCGCACACAGGATCCCTCCAGCTGTGCTGTGGGGGGGTAGATTTTAGGGGAGCAAGGGTGGGAACAGGCAGATGGGCTAGGAGGCTCTGGCAATGATGCAGGTGGGACCAGGGTGGTAGCCATCTAAGAAGGCAGGAGTGAGTGGGTTCTGGACCATTTTGAAGGTGGCATCTAGATTGGCTGACAGGCTGGATCCGGGCTGTGAGAGAGAAGTCAAGGACAACTCCAAGGTTACCAAGTGAACAGCTGGAAGGAGCTACCATGAGCTGAAGTGATGAAGATTCATGTATTTATACACATAGAAATATATATGTCAGAAACCACTCCCAAATGTTGGTCTCTAGTCATCATCAGTAACAAACCATGGTGGCACAAGGGCTAAACACTCAGCTGCTATCTGAAAGGTCAGCAGTTCAAACCTACCAGCTGCTCTGCAGGAGAAAGATGAGGCAGTCTGCTTCCATAAAGATTTACAGTCTTGGAAACCCCATGGAGCGCTTCTGCCTTGTCCTTTGGGGTTGCTGCGGATTGAAATCGACTTGATAGCAGTAGGTGACAAGCCCATGACAGGGCTTACAATTCATGGTGACAGATCAGCATGTCCAGGCGGCTGATGATCACTGACATGGACTGCAGGGAGAGATTGTCTCCATGAGTCTGCAGTATCCCCGGCTCTGGCTTTTGGGTCTGGCGATCAGCCTCATAATTCCACAGGAGGTGCTGGCGGGGGGCTGACCCCCAGTGGGGGGTCTCTGAAGGGCTCTCCTGTGAGTATGAGCCGAGACAGACCCTCCACCAGCAGACGGAGCCCACAGCCTATCAGGCACTATTCTTCCTCCCCTGTAAGGTGTGAAGTGAGACAGGGTGGACAATGCCAGCATCACCCAGCCCCTTACCCCTTCCTCCATCCCTCCCATCTCCCTTCCAGCTGGTGGAATTTGGGAATCTGCAGACCTATAGGGGCCTTGGCTGAAAACATTGGATTGATCTCCAATGGTCAAACAAACAAACAAAATGGAGTTTGTGTGTGATGTTCTTCCTGCTTTCCAATTGCAGCAAAGGACAAAAGCCTGTTTTCTTCCTGAGCCTGTCAGTGCAGGAGGGTGCTTTGAAAGGCTGAGGCAGCCCGCGGATGCTCCAGCCTGGGGCGTGGAGGGTGATGGCTTCTCACGGACCAGTGCCAGACCCAGCAGCCCAGCATGACTTCCTGGCCCTCTGGCCAGCACCTCCACTCCCAACCCCCTGGACCTCCAGCCAGCAAACACAGCAGGCAGAAGGGCTAAGGGGGGATCTCCCCCAGGAGAGCCCTCGTGGGCTGGGAACCTAAAGCACACGGTGTCGGGGGACCAGAGTTCTGCTTACCGCTCTGCCACTTAGTGACTGTGTGACTCAGTTTCCTCTCTGTGTCTTACCAATCTGAATATCTACCCTGAGAGTGCTGGGGTCTGAGGTCGGGAAAGAGGATGACAGGAAGGGAGGAGTGAAGTCTGGTTTTCCAGGATTCAGGGGCCCCTTGTGAAAGTTCCAGAAAGCATTTTCCTGCTGGCTGGCCACTTGGAGGGACATAGCTGTGGCTCAGGGCAGCCGAGCAGCCCCCTCTCAGTGCCAAGGCACAGTGCTGCCATCACCCTGCCCTCGTGCCCTCGACAGCCAGACTGAGAGGACCTGCGATTCCTCGCCTGTGGGCTGTCTGGCCACCCAGCACTCTGCTCACACACTCAGGCAGGGACGAGGGCCCCTTAGGGGCAGCCTCAGCCCGTGACTGGTGGGAGCTGCTGGGTGGACACCCCAGCCCCTCGTGCCTCCGGTGGGATGGCTCCACGCCGGCCCCGAACTGCTCAGCGGGCTTAAGCCCCAGTTGTCCTCAGAGGTAACTGGCTTGATGGAGACTCTTCATTGCCTCCTCTTTTCTCTGTCTCCCTTCCTCACTTCCACCACTCCCCAGCCCAGAACATGCTGGCATTACATCACAAATTCACTGTTTCACTCTGAATCTTTGTCCTGAGGTTGGGTTTAAGGGAATGGTCCCATTCCCCAAACTCCCATTCCCATTGGCTAGTCAGCTGGTGCTTCAGAGAAGGGGCTGGTCTGACCATTCAGACCTGAGCTGACTCTGCAGCTGCCCAGAAAAGCTCTGGGTGTGGATCGTGGGCCTGGGCCTGTGCTGGAGGAGAAGAACAGCCAGGCTTCTAGATACGCGGAGGAGACCCAACCGGTAAGAGTAAGACTTGGCCGTGCGGAGACACAGGGAGAAGGCATCAACAGTGGGGAGAGCAGCGCGAACAAGGCGTCAAACCTGGAACAGCTTTTTAATGTCTTGAAAAGCTTGACAGTATCTCCCATCGGGTGTTACTGTGAACACTCATAAAATCCACTGCCACGGAGCTGCTTCCAACTCACAGGGACCCTATAGGACAGAGCAGAACTACTGCATAGGGCTTCGAAGGCCTATCTTTACAGAAGCAGACTGCCTTAACTTTCTCCCACAGAGTGGCTGGTGGGTTTGAACCACTTGCCTTTTGGTTAGCAGCTCAGTGCTTTAACCACAGTGCCCCAGAACTCCTTTGACCATTCGCAGTGAATATACATAAAACTCTTGCCATGGCCCATGCACTTCACAACATGCATCACTCCCTGAGGCCTTACCAGAGCCCCCAGGAAGCAGGAAGCATTACACTTTCCATTTTGCAGCTGGGGAAACTGAGGCACGGAAAGTGAATTGGTAGGCCAAAGTCACATAACACAGACATGGCACAGCTGGGACTCGAACCCAGGTCTCTGGGTTTAGAGAGAGTCTGACAATGGTGGAAGAAACATCTGGAGGAGAAAAGGGTAGACTTGGGGGCCAGGGGTCCTGAGAGGCTCTGCAACACCAAGCAAAGGGATTCCATTTGTCCTTGGCACCCTGGGGCTGAGGAGCTGGGGACTATGGAAGCTGGGCGGGGACAGTCAGGCCTTGACAGCAGGACCCCAGGGCAGAGTCATGTGCTGCTGCTGTGTGCGGCGTCCTGCGTGCGGCGTCCTGTGCGTACCATTCCTGTACACACCATTCCTGTGTGTACCATTCCTGTGTGTGGCATCCTGTGTGTGGCATCCTGTGAGCCCCATTCCTGTGCATGATGTCTTGTGTGCACCGTCCTGTGTGCGGCATCCTGTGTGCACTATTCCTGTGTGTGGCATCCTATGTGCAGCATCCTCAATGCACCATCCTGTGCACGGCATCCTGTGTGCGCTATTCCTGTGCATGGCATCCTGTGTGCAGCGTCCTCTGTGCACCATCCTGTGTGCAGTAATCCTTGGGGGAAGCATGCCTGCTCTTTATTGTCTGCCCACCTCATAGAAACATCCATTGCAAATGACAGGGACTGTCCAAGCAGGCTACAGCGATCGCATGACTGTGGGCACGGTGACGGGGACACACAGCCCTCCGCTGCCTGCCGCTTTAGTTACCATCTCCCTTGCTAGCTCGATTGGGGCATTTATCCCATCAATTTTCTCATCCAACAGATGCTACTCAGCACCACTATGGGTCTGGCACCTTCCTGGCTACTGAGAATCCAAGGGGGAAGAAGACTTGGGTTCGGCCTCAAGGGGCTCACAGTGGGGTAGGGGAGAGAGAGGACTGAATAGACAATTACAATGGAGGGAGATTGTGAGCATAGAGAAGGAACACAACATGCCTGGTGGTTAGGGAAGGCTTCCTGGAGGAGGTGACATCTACATTGCAATCTGAACAATGGCCAAGAGGCAATCAGGTTGAAGGGTAATCAGGTGATTGATGCCATTTGTGTATTTAATAAACAGACAGAACTTACTATGTGCCAGGTACTGATGCGGGAGCTTCAGATTTATTTACTCTGAGTGCTCACAGTGACCCTCTGAGGTAGATATGTTGTTGTTGTTGTTGTTGTTATGTGCTGTCGAGTCGTTCCCGACTCATAGCGACCCCTCCTTGGGTTTCCGAGGCAGTATCACTACGGAAGTAGATTGCCCAACCTTCCTTCCAAGGAGTTGCTGGTGGGTTTGAGGTAGATATACTGTTACTGTTTTCATTTTACCAATGAGGCTCAGAGAGGGGAAGTGAGTTGCCCAAGGTCACAGAGTGGCAGGGCCAGGGTTTCAACCTGAGCACTCCAGCTCCAGGCCATGCCTTTAAACTCCACGCTCTGCTGCATCTCAGCAAAGAACAGCACGAGCCAGGATGTGGTGGTGGTGGTTCAGGGCGCCGCAAGGACTTCCAGGCAGTGCGAGTTCACGGAGTGAGGAGCAGCAGAGATGGATAGAGCTGGCAAGGTCAGCCAGGGGCAGAGCTCGAAGGCCCACGTGAGCCACACCGAGAAGTCTGGTCTTGCTTCTCAGGGCTCTGCAGAAGGGAGGGACATGATGAGACACGAGTGTTTGGGAAGATCTCTCTGCCTGCTGCAGGGAGAGCGAGCTGGCTGGGGTCAGAGGGAAAGCAAGTAGCTGCACCCTGCAGACGTGTGGATGAGAGGATGGGGGCCTGGACCAGGGAGGGGGCAGACACAGAGATGCTTTGGAGTCAGAATCGTCAAGATGGGCAGATAGGCTGGATGTGAATGAGAGAAAGAAAGAGAGGATCAAGGCTGCTGCTTGGATAAGTGGATAGAAGGTGGAGCTAGCAAACAGGCTGTGATGAGATGGTGGGTGCAATGGTTAGCACTTGGCTGCTAACCAAAAGGTTGGTGGTTTCAATGCACCAGCCACACTGCAAGAGAGATGTAGCAGTCACTTCCATAAAGATTACAAAAACCCTATGGGACAGTTCTACTCTATCCTATAGGGTGGCTATGAGTTGGAATAGACTTAACAGCAAAGCCACAGGATTTCCGTCAGAGACGTGAAGGAAAAAGTTAGACACTAGGGTCTCCAGGTAAGGACAGAGATGACCAGAATGACCACACTCATGGTTAGCACCCCCGAAGTATCCCAGTCAATGAATTGTGTGGCCACCATAGACCCTGCTGCAGTGGCACATCTGGGTATGGGTAACATCTGGGTCTAGCTCTACCCTCCTCATACACATATCTGAACATACCCTACGTATTCATGTAGACATCTTTAGCAGGACACAGTGAAAATATGGCCATGGATATGCAGGACCTAGGGAAGCATCCTCACTATTGACTGAGGGGTGTCTGGCCCATCTAAAGGCCTTTGCTTCAAACCTGCCTTCACACTGGTCTAAATCCCCAGTGCTAACAGAGATTTTTAAAGGGAATGAAGGCTTCGTTTCTGCCCCACCAGCCAATTGGGTAATTGGTGGAATTGAGCCTATCAGTGAATTTTTATGAATAGTGTGACCTTTCTCTTCCTCTCAAACCATGTCCCAAAGCCACTCAAGTGGTCAGTTTTTCCCTCTGTCCAAGGGAGATGCCCGAATGCATACCCACAAAGGCAAATGCACTCGGTGATGATGAAGGATGCCACCGAGCCTTTTCACTGGGAAGACCCTTCTGGTCCTCTAGTGCCGCTCTAACCGGAATATACCACAAATGGATGGCTTGGACAAACAGGGATGTATTCTCCTACAGTTTAGGAGGCTAGAAGTCCAAGTTCAAAGCACCAGCTGTAGGGACTGGGTGAAGGCCACTCAACTGTGGCATCTTGCTCCTGGCCTGCTCCAGGCAGCTACTGGCTGCTGAGGCTGAAACACCCAAGGTCAACAAGTAAAATGGCACAGTCCCAACATGGCAGGCCACTGGTTCAAGTCCAGGAACAATCCAAGAGCAGCAGACAACATGGTAGACAGCTGAATGAAGACTCAGCTACGGGCAGGGTCCAGGCAGGCCAAAAAGCTTGGAGCCTTTTCAAAGCTGTCTTCTCATACACTGGAAGCAGAGCAAAATCCCTAAGGCAGCCACTCAGCTACTCCAGGAGATTCCACCATGGAGCTGATTACCAGTCCCATCATGGGGAATAACTACAGCCAGCTGCCCAGCCACTCAACCAGGCCCAGTCAAGCTGACACACAACCACCACAGGGTGAATGGACAGTATATGGATTTTCAGCTATGTGTTTCTCATCTCTACCATCAATACATAGCAAGATAGCTTCAGGAAGGGATGGGAATTTTGGCTAGCTGGTTGGTCCCTAAGGGTGACCAACACTCCCAGAGGGAGATGCTGTTGTTGTTGTTGTTGTTGTTATTTGCCCTCGAGTCAGATCCGACTCATAGCGACCCCTCCTTGGATGCCAGGAAGGATCCATCTTAGACTCCTTGCTGCTGGTTTCTTTCAAAGGCTCTGAGCCTCTCTCTCGGCAGTGTCCATGGTGACCAAACTCAGGAGGCAGCTTTTCCACCAACTTCCAATCCTGTCACATTGTGTGATGCTTTCAGAAGCCTAGAAGAGAGGCACCACTGGGCTGAGGGGCCACAGGTAGCCCCATCATGCCCAGCCCAGGAAGCACCATGGTGTAGGGGTTAAGATAATGAACGCTGGAGCTAGAGTGCCTGGGTTCAAATCCCATCTCCACCTCCTACTACAAGGATCCTCCCCTCGCCTCAGTTTCTTCATTTGTAAAATGGGATTGATAATTGTAGCAGCCTCAAATGATGGTGATAAGGATTCTAAGGCCAAACACACACAAAGCACTTGGAACAGCGTCTGGCACACAGCTGCTACTCCCTGAATAGTCACTGCTATTATTAGTAGTAGGAGCTCTGGTAGTATAGTGCCTAAGGCATTTGACTGCTAACCAGAAGGCTGGCGGTTCAAACCGACCAGCCACTCCTCGGAAGGAAGGTTGGGCAATCTACTTCAGTACTGATACCACCTTGGAAACCCAAGGAGGGGTTGCTATGACTCAGGTCCGACTCGATGGCACATAACAACACAACAACATTAGTAGTAGTAAGGAGCTCTGGCATTTGACTGCTTACCAGAAGGTTGGTGGTTCAAACCCACCAGCTGCTCCATGGAAGGAAGATGGAGCCATCTACTTCTGTAAAGATTGACAGCCTCACAAACTCAATGGGGGTCGCTGTGAGTTGGAATCGACTTGATGACAGTGGGTTGGTAGTGGTCGTGTTTACAATGATGCTGTCAGAATGCAACATAGGAACGGAAAACTAGGAGAAGGAACAGAGAGGACAGGAGCAGAGGCAGGGCTTTTTGGCCGTCAGGGCCTTGCTTGGAAGGAAGTCCCAAGGGATCTGTGTGGTGACATTTCATTCAGACTTTTTTACTGGAATGAGAAATGCAGGTTCTGTGTCAGAAATCATTGCAAATTCTAAATTAGTGAGGTTTCATGGTCCGCAGAAAGGCGCCAGAGGGAAAATTGGTCAACGGGGTGTGTTTTAGCTGTCGGAGCAAAGCTGGCTGATTGATTGAGTGTCTCAGTGAATAGACTGTGCAGACAGCAGCCAGGGGACTGGGTGCAGGCAAGGAAGTGGGGGTAGGGCCCAGCACTGGTCAGTGTGGGGAGGGGTGGACGTGTTCAGCAGTGGAAAGGGACATACTTGCATCAAAATCCGTGTGGACACAGTCTGTCTGGACTGTGTTGTCATACCTAGTCTGGGGGCCAGGTATACTCACCCATAGTCTCTTGAGAACTCTGGACATTCTCACTTGCTAGCTGTGTTTCCTTAGGCCAGTCACTTCACCTCTCTGAGCTTCTGTTTTCTCATCTAAAACACCCCTTACAGTACCTTAATGTGAGAGTTAAATGCAATCATGGGTTTTAAATGTCTGATGCTTGGCACACAGTAGGTGCTCAATAAACGTGATGTTTTTCCTCAGACACAATGAGGCGGAGGATCTGGCTGTTCATCCGGAGACTAAGAACTTGGACACTGGGTTTGGAGATGCTGTTGTTGTTGTTATTTGCCCTCGAGTCAGATCCGACTCATAGCGACCCCTCCTTGGGTTTCCAAGGCGGTATCACTACGGAAGTAGATTGCCCCATCTTCCTTCTGAGGAGTGGCTGGTGGGTTTGAACCTCCAGCCTTCTGGTTAGCAGTTGAGTGCCTTAGGCACTATGCTACCAGAGCTCCTTTGGAGGTGCTAAGAGGCCATATTTGCAGGCTCTGGGTCCTCACGTGCCATGTCCAAATGTGTTCCTAAAGGAGTAAGAAGGTGGAGGTGACTTAGACCCTGACAAGAATCTTGGAATTAGGCTCTCATGAGGTCATTACAGAATATTGTCTGGCATAGAGCTGGTGGATGAACCAGCCCCCTAGGTTGGGAGGCACAATGATGGACTCACGCATGCTGTTGATCATGAACTTGGTGTGGACGACCAGGCAGTGTTTTGTATTGTACATGAGGTTGCCATGACTGAAAGCCCACTTGATAACTAACAACGTCAGGGGTCAGTGGGACCAGTCCCCTATATTCTGGCTCCTCGAGTTCTTCCAGGCAGACTGGAAGCCTTGCACTCCTCCAAGGTAACTGGGAAAGGATAATCTAATGCCCCCCAACAAGTACTAATTCTTTCCCATTGGAGCTACCACCAAGGTGCTTTTAATAACAATTTCCATTATCATTACAATAAATAAACATTGTGCTTAGCTGAGTGGAAATACATTTCCCACCAACATCCCATACATAAGGTAATATCATCCTCAATTAGAAAATGAGAAAACTGAGGGCCAAACAGGTGAGGGACCTTGGCCAAGGTCACGCACCAATGTCTTAGAGGGATTTACAGAGATGCTGGAGCGTGGTGGAGTAAGGCATTTATTCTGGGAGTGAGGGGGTAAACAGTGGGGGGGATGACAGGAAAGGAAGATGTGTGATGAGTTGAGGCTTGAAGGATAAATGAGAAAGGGAGTGAGGGCAGTCCCGGCAGAGGGACCAGACTGAGCAAAGACAGTGAGGTTGGAGAACTCAGTCCCAGAGGCTGTTTACAAGGCGTAATTACAATTACAGTGACAGCTAACATTAAGTGCGTCCTCAATACCAGGGACAATGCCTCACCTTTATGAGCTGGTCAATGTCATTATCCTCGTGTGGTGGAAGAGTGATGAAGGGACTTGTCCAAGATCACAGCTTGAACATAGGTGGCTGAACCACCTTTGGACTCGAGTCTGCCTGATTCCAAAGCTCCATCCCTGACCAGGGGGCCCTGGTTGTTTAATCCCTGACCATTGTCAACAGAGAAATCACACAGCTAAGACAGACCTGGATGTCTGCCCATGTGGTAGAGGTCCCAGATAGCACTGATGTCTTGAGCTCGACTAACCTGAAGGCTGATGGTTCAAATCCACTCAGCAGTACTGCAGGAAAAAAGGCCTGGCTGTCTGCTTCTGTAAGGATCAGAGCCAAGAAAGCCACACGGAGCCTTTCTACTGTGTAACCCATGGAGTCACTATGAGCTGGAAGCAACTTAACAGCAACTAACAGCAACAACAAAAGTCTACGTGGTGGGGAGCGGGCTGCCCTGAAACCTTCTAGTCTGTTTCTGCCACAACCCCACCCCCACCCCAGGTCCTCCTGGAGCCAAAGGGAACCTGTCAAAGTCTGTGGGAGATAATCATGGAGGCGAATGCCTAATAAAGATAAAGTTCTCTAATAAACCTGCAATCCTGAGGTAATGGGTTTGACTTTTAAAAGGCAGATAAAAATCCCAGTGGAGGGTCGGACCTTTCCCATCAACTCCATGACCAGAATTGCTGTGGAGGAGCCATTTCCTACAGGTGGATAAATGAGAAAGGAGAGATGGCAGTCCTGGCACAGGGAGCAGGGGAGCAAAGACAGTGAGGCTGGAGAACTCAGTGTCAGAGGCTGTTTACAAGGCGTATGAACAAGGCGTGTTTACAAGCTTGATGCTTGGCTGGCGTTGAAAGATGGCCACTTCCATGTTCAGACAGACCACTGCCTCTTTCCAGGGCTCACTCTCTCCTACAGGGAGGCCTTTGTCAAGGAAGAACTGTAATGCCAAAGGATGGTAGTCTGGGATAGGCCTGAAGGAGGGTGGCCACACCTCCTGAATGGAAAAGGTGTGTCTTGAGGACTCTGGCGTGATTGGTGCAGAGAGAGAGAGAGTGCGCACGCGTGTTCTCAGAGAGCTTTTTGCTCATTGGCTGAGTTGGAATGGCATGAGTTCTCCATTCACCACCATCACCACCACCACCATCAAATGGCATGTATAAAATGCTCACTATGTGCCAGGGAACTGGGCTAAACATTTTACATTTAATCACCACAACAGGTAATGTTAACATCCCCATTACACAAATCAGAACACAGAACACTGTTGTTGTTGTTGTTGTT
>NW_006921635.1:13074537-13083467 GCF_000298275.1 Orycteropus afer afer
TCTTTTTGGTACAGTGACTCTGTGTATTCCTGCCATCTTCTCTTGATGTTTCCTGCATCATTCAATATTTTGCCCATAGAATCTCTCAATATTGCAACTTGAGGCTTAAATTTTTTCACTGAGGTTCCGTGATATTAAATGATGTCCTGTGATCACAGAGCCAGGAAGCAGCAAAGCTGAAGTCTGAACCCTTTTCCCTCCAACTCCAGGCAATACAAAACCATTGCTTTGTGTTTAATGGAGAATGACCTGGTCTTGGTGTGTCTTGAGGACCTGTGTTAGAAGGAATTCACTGGACACAGAGCCTGAAGCAAGGATGTTGGTGCCAGCCCTCTTAAGGGTATGGTCCCGGAGAGTGGGACTGAGGGAAGCAGGAGAAAGCTAAAATGTAGTTTCACCTGGCGTCTAGCCTCCGTCTGATCCCATGGGGCGCTCTGGGGTGGGAATTACACCACAGAATAGGTCCCACCTTCATGTAAAGGCAGTTCAAACCCACCAGCTGCTCTGTGGGAGAAAGCTGAGGCGATCTATTTCTGCAAAGCCTTGGAAGCCCTATGGGGCAGTTCTACTCTGTCATAGGGTTGCTAGGACTCAGCATCGACTTGATGGTGGTGGGTTTGGGTTTGGTTGGTGGTAAAATGGCAGGTCTTTTATGCTCCCGTGTCAGTCAGTGAGTGGCTATGGCCTGCCCCTCAGCAGGGTGGGCATAACCTACTAAGAGGGGCATTTTGGGGGCATGAATAACAACCTCATAGCAACCTGTTATAGGGGTATAGGATCTGACCAACAGCCTCTGTTGCAGCTTCAGAATTGCTGAATGGGGGACTCTACTCAGCCCCTAGCCTGCTGTGTGCCCTTGACTCTGTCCCTTGGTCCCTCTGGGCCTCTGCTTGTTTTCACTGTGCTCCAAGGGCTGGCCTCACTCTGACATGTTCTGACTCTGTGATGAGGCAACACAGCCCCTGCCCGAGCAGAGCAGGCAGCTTCGGGTTCTGGAACCTGGGAGGAGAGATGAGCGGGGCCCCTCTGTGTCTCCAGCAGCGTGAGGCAAGGTGTCTGGCAGCCTCCCCCGCCGAAGCCCTTTATCTCACTCCTCTGCTGTGTTATTTTAAAACTAACGAGCCCAGACCTCGGGAGTTCGCCGCCTGCCACCGAGATTTGTGGCTTGTCTGTTCTGTCCTCTCTGCAGATTTTAGAAGCGGCTCCCTCTCTGCTTGTAAGCAATCTCCTTCCAGACCTCAGCCTTGGGAAGGAACGTCGTGCGTGTGCATGGGTCGCTCCAGGAGCGCTAAGTCCTAACTCTGCCAGCTCTCAGAAGGCCCTGTGTGCAGTTCCAGCTCAGGAAAGGGGCCAGTGAGGAGGAAGGACAAATTCATCCCTGGGCACTCGAGAGGAGAGATGCTGGGATGCAGCAGGGGTGGGAAAGAGCCATTTCTAGGTTCTGAAGTAGCCGCTCAGCTGGCTCATGGGGAGGAGCCAAGGTCCCAGTCCAGGGAGAATCTGCTGGGACACTCAGGGACCTCCCTTCCCTTCCCCCTTCCCAGAACCCCTGGCCTTGGGCTGTTGGGGTAAGTGGATCAGCGTCAGCAAGCTTTGCAAGTGAGGCTGGAGACCGTTGTGACTTGTCGCTGGAAAACATGGCTGGTATTTCAAATGCCACCATGTGTCATCACAGGCCATCAGACGTACATCACCTCTTTTCATCCTCACAACAGTCCCATAAGGTGACTGTGCTTCATGATTTCACCAGAGAGGCAAAGGGACTTGCCCAAGGCCACCGAGCTGGTGAGTGACCAGGCAGGCAGGCAGTCTCCCCTGAAGAGCTGAACCACCAGGTCCTGCCAGCCCTCCTGGACCAGTCATCAGTGCCTCCTCCATACAGCTGCCTTGTATCTTCCAGGCACAGATGTCCTCTCACTGCTCAGGGCGGTTCTTCTCTTGGGTCTTTGCCGTTTTCACCCCTGTGAGAGGTTCTCAAGTCCTGTCCCAGCTTTTCCTGTGGATGGGGAGTTCTACAACGGACAGACTAATAGTCTACCTAGCCCAGTTGTCATTGATTCTGTTCTGATGCATGGCTAGTCCATGTGTTTCCCTTTAGAACAGAGCTCCGCACGGTTTTCAATGGCTGTTCTTTTGTAAGCAGATTGCCAGCTCTTTCCTCTCAGGCACCTCTAAGTGGGTTTGAACCACCAACCTTTCAGTTAGTAGCTGAGCCCTTAACCGTTTGGACCACCCAGGGACTCCTTAATAGTGTACGTCTTTACTACTGCGTTATGTTTATTTTCCTCCTCTCCTCTGTCCCCTCCACTCCTAGTAGAACACAAGCCTCACTAAGGCAGGGATTGTTCTTTCTTGTTTCTTGTGGTGTCCTCAGTGCCTACAACATGGCCTGCACATAGTAGGTGCTCAATAAATATTTACTGAATGAATGACTGAATGAAGAATAAGTGAATGAATGGTCCCAGCAGCACCTCTGGGGACTAGTTTTCACTCCCAGGTCTTGTCCCAAGGTTCCTCCTCCCTGGGCTATGTGTTTCCTCTGAGGGTGGGGGCTGCCTCCCTCTTCCCACAAGACTCTTGCTTGATTGGTCTCTCCTCCAGCACTGGCTGTGATGCCCAAACAGGACTCACCTGGCCCAGCCCCTCCCCAAACCAAGCCAGACCCAACTCACTGCCATCGAGTCAAGCCCTGTTCACAGTGACCCTACAGGACAGAGTAGCACTGCCCCTATAGGGTTTCCAAGGCTGTAAATCTTCATGGAAGCAAATTGCCTCATCTTTCTCCCATGGAGCAGCTGGTGGGTTTGAACTGCCAACCTCTGGTTAGCAGCTGAATGTTTTAATAACAGTGCCACCAAAGTTCCTCACAGTCTCTCCCATGGCTGGGAAATAGAATCAGCAATTTGCCCTCCCCCAGAAAAGTCTAGCCTGTTTACAATTCCAGCGATAAAAAGCTTCCAAGTGTGGCCTGGGCTGCAGGAAATGTTCTTGCTCATGGTGGCACAGCTTGGCAGTTGGACGCCAGGACCTGGGCACACTCCCACCATCACCTAATTACCCTTCTTAACCTTTTTAGGGGGTAACCACGACACCCTGGAATTCAGCCGTTCCTAAGTTGGGGGTAGCCTACATTTCCGGCAGCCCCAACAATCAAACCCAATCAGCCTTTCTGAGTTTTGATTTTTCACCAGCAAACAGGCAATCGACTGGCAGGCCTGTGGAGGGAGAAATGACTGGCTGGATCTGGGATTGACTGCAGGGCAGCAAAGCGATGTGTTCTGTACTGAGAGTTCAAAACGTAGGCAGGTTGGGAGCCTGACCTACTTGGCTGAACTGGGTAAGAAATGCTGGGTTGATTTTTCACTATATGGTTCCTCTGGCCTTTGACCTGAAGTTGGGAAGGGGGCGATTTTGGATATATAAGAATATTTGCTACACACACACACACACACGCTCACACACTCTCAACTCTGAACACTGAATGAAATCATATGCACCAGTTGCAGGAGGTTAGCACACAGCAGAAGGCTGCACTTGTCTGTGTAGGCCGACCCTCAGAATCAAGTGCACACCTTTTTTTAGCATCTACAGTCTTGCTACTCCCAGTGTGGTACCAGACTGACAGTGTCAGCATCACCTGCATTGGCTGGAGATGTGTCCGCTCGGGCCCTCGCCCAGACCTACTGCATCAGCCTGTGCACTCTAACAAGATCCGGAGGTGAGTCATGACTCATGTGCACCTGTCTACCTGACCCTGCAGGAGCCGGCCCCCTTCCTCCCACTCTCATCACTTGCCCTCCCCAACCTTTTGTTCTGGTTTACTGTATCTTCTGCAGTCACATGAAGGCCCAGAATTAAGACACAGCACTGGGCCTTCATGGGCCCCACTCTCCTGGCCAATTCCCATTCATCTTCTAGGAACTCTCCACGGTACTGCCCATCGTCCCCAGGTGCCCTCTGTGGGCTTTCATGACCCTCTGAGCTGTTCTGTATAATTTACTATTGTTGTTACTAGTTGTCATCGTGTTGACTCCGGCTCACAGTGACCTTTTGTGTAAGAGAAAGAAACGTGGCCCAGTCGTATACCATGTTCATGATCCTTCCATGCCAGGGGGCTGTACACTGGACAATGTTCAGTGGTGATCCATAAGGCTTGCTTCTGAGTCTGTCTTAGTCTGGAAGCTCTGCTGAAATCTGTCCACCATGGGTGACCCTGCTGGTGTTTGAAATACTGATGACATAGCCTCCAGCCTTACAGCAACCCACAAGCCACCACAGTATGACAAACTGACAGTTGGGTGGTGGGAACTTACTATATCACATTACAATTTTCAGTTTAGGGAATATCTCCCCTTCTAGGCTAGGAATGCCTTGAGTGCAGGGACTAAGTGTCTTGTTTACTTTAGGGTTGTTGAAATCTGATACTAAATAGATGTTCAGTAAGCAACTGTTTAATGAACGAGTGACATTACAAGGGACACACGAGCATCATAAAACGGCCTCCTCTTTCTCATTCGGTTTCTACTGAGATGAACATCCCCCTCTCCTCCCATCTAAATGAGGTCTCCCACAGCAGTTCCCTGGAATCCAGGTCTCCCCTCAAGTGCCTACACGTTTTCCAGCAGTGACATCAAAGCCCAAACAATCACAGCTCCAGCAGATTACCCCACACCAGGCTAAACTAACTGGGTTAACTCTGAAACAGACCAGAGGGCCAAGACCTCAGGCCAGGATAATTAACATGGCCCAGACTGAAGTATCAGGAGCCAAGGTACAAATTAACCAAATCCAGCTTGTTTCTGGGCTGGGTCAGCCCCATAATGAGAGCCTTGGGCTTTCTGGTGGACTCAGAAGCATGACGGCCTGGGCCTTCATTTGGCAGATTGTAGGTGTCTGGCCAGGAGCGGATCATTCACAGCCCTGGGGGCGAGCATAGAACAAGTGTCTGGATGGGAAGCGAGTGCCTTTGCATCTCGGACCTCAGTGTCTTCTGTGCAGTGGGAACAGGCTCACCATACTGTGTACCCTACAGGGGGCTGTCAGCATTGGTTGAGATACTGGATTAGAAAGTGCTCTACATACAGAAGAAGTTGCTCATAGGACAGAAGCAATACATGTCAGGGATGCCCTGAATCTCATGGTGAAATGCCATTCTATTTGTGGAAGATAATGTTCAGGCCACACCTTGAGATACATATCAAACCCACTTACACTGAGTCAATTCCCTGTGTGTTGCAGACTAGAGCTGCCCCTAGGGTTTTCCTGGCTCATATTTTCATAGAAATAGATTGTTGAAGCTGCTGGGTGGGTTCAAACCACCAATGTCTAGATAAGTAGTTAAGTGCAAGCTGTGTGTGCCATACGTACACATAAATATCTGCAAACTTACAAGCCAAGTCCCTGCATTAGGGGGAAGTGAGGGCCTCACCCTCTGCCCCACCTGTCACCACCTCACGATGGCTCTCCAGACTCCTCTCTCTTTCCCTGTTGATTTCTCTCAACAAGCAGTGTGGGCAGCTGGTGCACATGTGGCTTCATGTCTCCAGCTCTCGGTTTCATCTGCACAGTGGGGATGATAGTGCCTTCTCTGGGGTCCCTTTGGAGCTCAAACAAGACAATGCTTGTTAAGTGCTTAGCACAGTGTCTGGCACATAGTACCAAAAACAAACTCACTGCTGCCGAGTCAGATCCAACTCATAGTGACCCCCTCGTCCTTGGGTTTCTGAGGCAGTATCACTATGGAAGAAGATTGCCCAACCTTCCTTCTGAGGAATGGCTGGTAGGGTTGAACCACCAGCCTTCTGGTTAGCAGTCAAATGCCTTATAAATGCTAGCTGTTCTTATGACGGTGCAATATGGCCCAAGCACTGGACTGGGAGTCAGGAGGACACAGTTCTAGCCACAACTCTGATGTCAGTCACTGTGTGGCCTTGGCAGGTCTACTCTCTACAGAAGTGGGCTGGGGCTCTGGCACTGTTTGAGCCCTAAAATGGTGCTTGCCTCAATCTCGTGCTTGGAGCCTGAGGATTTGCACCCAACCCTGAGCACTTTGTAAGGAGCAACCCGCAGATCGGCTCAGTGAGCGAGGTGCTTTGCTGGAGGAAGCAGGGAAGCAGCTGGGAGCCAGGCATCTTGGAGAGTTTGGTAGAAAGTTCAGCTCTGACTCTTATCCAGGTTCTGAATCAGCCAGTTGCCATGACTACGGAGAGCAGCATCTATGCTCCAGTTCACTGAGGAGCAGGAATGGAGGGGAGAAGCTTTGAAGAATTTGGCTCTCGCGCCAGCTCCCTTCTCTGTGACGCGGAGTGTGCTGGCCCTTGACTCCACTGTTTTAGCTGTCCCCTGAAGAGCTCGCCTTCTTTTAAGTATTTTGTATGCAATATAAAAAATGTGTGGTGGAGACAAGGCATCTTCTGGTACTCCTCAGCAAAGAAGGACACAGAATTTATCTAAAGGCACCGCAACGATGCAAAGCTGAGGCAAGGAAGGAAGTGCTGGGGGTTGGAATGGGGGTGGATGCCAGTGGCTGAGGGCTCATCTCACTGCAGTGCTGTGTGACCTCAGACCAGGCTGCTCCCTGGACCTCTGCGTCTTTGTTTGAAAGGAGAGACTGAGCCAGAGCTATGCTTCTCAAATCGGATTGATCATCAGAAGGTATTTGTTCATCCACTCATTCATTCCCTTAACAGATATTTACAGAGCAAAGTTACCCTATGGAAAGCATCACCACTGGCAGTGATGGATGAGGGACAGTCCTCACCCTAAACCCATCTGCATCGCTCTGGTGTGGTGTCCACCAGCTTTCCCCACATGGACAGCCTGTTCATCCACTCATTCATTCCCTTAACAGATATTTATAGAGCAAAGTTACCCTATGGAAAGCATCACCACTGGCAGTGATGGATGAGGGACAGTCCTCACCCTAAACCCATCTGCATTGCTCTGGTGTGGTGTCCACCAGCTTTCCCCACATGGACAGCCTATGCCTCTACTCCCTCCATTCATACAAATTATGGGGTCCTTCTACCCAGTGCCAGCACTGCTCACCAAGTGTTTATCCAGTGCCAGATGCCACACATCAACTCTCCATTTTTGCCTATCATGATACAGATTTGTGTCTTGGTTTACTGCAATGCCCTATGCAGTCCCAAAGCCCATTCTTGTGTGTGTCCAACTCAAGACTGTGCAGAGCAATAGACATATGTTGCTTAAACTCACTAATGACTTTTCTAAGAGAAATATGAGGTGGATAGGAAGGTGTTGACTGAGCAGACAGTAGCACTGGCTGGGTGATTGACCCTCTCTGTGTGTCAGTCTCCCCCAACTGAACCGTAAAAGATTAGTCTGTGTCATATTTAAAGCTCCTTCTAACTTCCTGAAATAAATGAATGTCATCTTTAGCCAGTGCCTTTCCTCTTATATTTATACATTCAACAGATATCTTTGAGTGTTTACCAAGCAGCAAACACTTGTGGAGTAAGACAGGGTCCCACGCTCAAGGACTCATAGTCTGCCATGACCAAAGACAATTAAATGACAACATTTCTTTTTTAACTTCTTATTGATTTGGGTGAAAGATTACAAAGAAAAATTGCTTTTCATTCAACATCATACATATTTTGCTTCATGACGTCGATTGTAATCCCCACAATGTAACAGCTCTTTTCCCACTTCCTGTCAGTGGTTACCTTTCCCTGTGTCCTTCTTTCCTGTGCATTCCTGCCCCCTGAACTATTTCTCTGTGCAAATGCTGTCCTTCAGATCTCCCATGGTTGATTGTTCTAAGGAGTGCACCTTGCTAGTGTAACTGTTCATTTGGTAGGCCTGTCGATTGTTTGGCTGAAGGTTAAACCACAGGAGTGAGTTCAATTTCAGGCCTGAAGGGTGACTAGGGAACATAGTCTAAGGGGTTTCACCAGTCTCTATCAGACCAGTAAGCCTGGTCTGATTTATGCTTTTGAGTTTTGGGCCACATTTTTCTCCCACTCTATCCAGAATTTCCCATTTTGTTTGGAGACTGGTTGGCAGCAGTAGCTGGGTGCCATCTAGTTCTTCTGGTCTCAGGATCATGGAGAATAAGGTTCCCATGGTCCACTAGTCCCTTGGCCTAATTATTTCCATGCATCTTTGATTTTCTTCACTCTTCTTTGCTCTGGGTGAGGTCAGACCAATAGTTGCATCTTAGATGGCCACTCACAAGCCTTGAAGAACCCAGTTGCTACTCACCAAAGTTGGATGTTGAACAATGTCTTTATGTAGTATACTATGCCAATTGAGCTTGCCGTTCCCAGTGACCATGGCCCCGAGCCTGCAGGCCTAGTGACTAACTCTCACTCAAGATGTTTGGTTGTGGCTAAGAAGTCATCGTAAGTTTGCTCCCTGTTCACTCTCCTTTATATACGGACGTTTTTATAGCCCATACAAATGCACATACAGAAACATCTGACAAACCTATATATGGTCATGGGTATATTCCCATTCGCCTACCCATACCTGATGATCTTGCCTGTCTGCCTATGTATCTACCTGTAGATTAACGTACCATAGTTTGGTTATCCATTCATCCAGTGATGGGGACTTAGGTAGTTTCCATCTCTTCGCTACTTTGAACAGGACTGCAATGAACATGGGCATGCATATATCTATTTGTGTCCTGGCTCTCACTTCTTTAGAATATATTCCTAGAACTGGGTTTGCTGGATCAAATGGTATTACTATTTCCAACTTTTTAAGGATGCACCATACTGTTTTTCACAGTGGTTGTACCATTTTTCAGTCCCACGGCAGTGTATGAGAGTCCCAATCTCTCCACATCCTCTCTAGCATTATTTTCTGTCTTGTTGAACTTTGCTACCAGTGCTGGGGCTAGGTGGTATCTCATTGTTGTTTTGGTTTGCATCTCTCTGATGGCTAATGATTATGAACATTTC
>NW_006921635.1:13100759-13112191 GCF_000298275.1 Orycteropus afer afer
TTGCCTGTTGTTTCCTAGACATTTTGAGGTTGTCTTTAACTGTTGGCTATGTATTGATTTGTTTTGTCTTGGTTTTATGGTTTAATATTTTGAAAAGGTGAAGCTGATGTATTTTATTTATTTTTTAGTTATTAATTCAGATATGCTGGGTTACTCTGCAGTTTTCTTTGTGATGGTGGAGTCACTGTGTGGAAGGTAGGTATGGGTTTCTGTTGGTTGTAAAGAGGGTTTAGAGTTCAAACCAGGAGGTTTTATGTTGGCTGAATGTGGTTGCTTCTATTGGATGAGTGAAGCTATTGGTGGAGAAGGTGGGAATGGAAGAAGGAAAGCTCACTGTTGCTAGGGGCAGTTTCTAGGGCTTTGAGCAGGCTGCTACCGATGAGGTCATATTGTTATTTACAGGCCAACAGCTCAATTTCAGCAAAGACTCCAGTTGTTAGGGGGTCACCACTTTCTACCAGGTTCAGACACATGAAAAAACCCCACTTCCAAGGCCCCTTGGTGCCAAAAAAACTGGCCCAAGACAACTTTCAGGCTCCGCTATCTGCCATGGGGGCTTCTCTCTCTGGCCTTGCCCACCCACATTGGTGGCCCAACCAGCCTAGACCAGAATCCGCCTCAGAAGTTCCTCTGTGGGTCCGCCCACCAGCGGCACCAAAGATTGGTGCTGTTTCAGTGGTGCTGGAGTCAGGAGAGTGCCTGCTAGTAATCTGTGGTCCCAATATTACTGATAAAGTCAAATGAAGGCCTCTCCATGCCACTAAGCTGACCCAAGCCTCTCCATGCCACTAAGCTGACCCAAGCTGACCCATTGCGGGGACCCCTCCCCAGGCCTACCCTCCTGCAGCACCAATGGACTCTCTGCTTGGGTTTCAGTGGTGCTGGACATGCCAGTTTGCACCTAGCCAACCAAAGTTACCAATAAAATCAGGTGCTGAAGGTAGATCCTTGGGGTGATCGCTGGTATGCTGGTGTGGTGTGTCTTCTGCCTTAACCCAGGGAGATCTAGGACATCTGCTCTTGCCTGCCAGTTGCTCCCCCCAGGGAAGTCTCTGATGGCCTTTCTTGGCTGCCTGTTGATGCTCCACAGGATAGATCTTCTTATTTTTTTCCCCCTGTACCTTTCTCCTCTTTAATTCTACTCCTCTGAGTTTGGTGCACTCTGACTCAGTGAGCTGTTTAGAGCACCAGAATCCCCAAGTCAAACTGCTGTACCTAGTTTTTCAAGCACTAAGATGCTAGAGGGAAATAGCATGGTGATTACTGACGAGACTCCCTTTTGAATCCCCAGCTCAGCTTTTTAAGATGCTCCGATAAGTGGCTGACAGAGATGGATGTGTTTTGCTGTCTTTCCTTCACTATTGACCGGACTTGGCCTGTTCTCCTGCAGCCCTAAGGAGCAGGGGGCTTATCAGATGGATTTATCTGGAGTCATAAAGCCAATCTTGATGCACTGGCTGCAGGAGCATGGTGCATGAGAAATGTTAATGCCTTCAATCAATGCTTGGCCTGGGGTCTGAAGGCAGGAAGAGTACTAACTGGAGGGTGCAAAACACACCTGTAACTCTAAAATCCACGCCTCCTCCTGGTGGTGGTGGTTGTCAGCTGTCATTGAGTCGACTCCAACTCATAGAAACTCCACGTACAATAGAGCAAAATGTTGGCCAGCCCTGCATCATCCCCATGATCATTGGTGTGCTCCAGTCCAGGGTTGTGGCCACTGTGTGTTCTGAGTGCCTTCCAAGCCAGAGGCTCCTTTTCCAGCACTATAATGGACAATACTCGGTTGTGATACTTACAGTTCGCATTGGCTGATTTTCAAAAATAATCACCAGATCTTTCTTCTTACTTTGTCTTAGTCTGGAAGCTCTACTAAAACCTGTCTACCACAGGTGACTTTGCTGATACTGGAAATACTGGTGGCATAACTTTCTGCATCATGACAAAATGCAAGCCACCACAGTATGATAAAGTGACAGACAGGTGGTGATCCTTCTGGTTAAGTAGCCAGAAAGTCTCGGGGATAGTCTTCAAAACCGAAGAAATGGGCAAACAACCTTCCCCCCCCGGGCCCCAAAAAAAGAAGGAAAAACCAACGGGGAACTCCCAGTGTTGTTGGAAGCCTGTGTAAGTTACAGAGAAGAGAACTCTGGGCCCTCAAGGCAACTTCTGAAGTAGGTGACCTTGTATCTGCTAAGGACACCTAATTGAAGATCTGCTTCCTGGGGAAGTGAAGGGAAAGAGAACTGACTTTTGTGGCCTATTTGCATGTTACATATATTATCTCATTTTATCTTCACAATACCTCAGTGATACACAGACTGTTATTATTCTCCCTATATTGTAATTGACAAAACTGAGACAGAAAGGTTAAGTGATTGGCCTAGGATCCTACAGCTACTAACTGGTTAAGACACAATTTGAATCCAGGTACAATGAATCCCATGGGAGATTGGTTCCAGTTGCGCTCTCCTCTGTAGATACCAAAGTCCATGGATGCTCAAGTCTCTTATATAAGATGGCATTAAATTTGCATGTAACCTACACATATCCTCCTCTATATTTTAAATTATCTCTAGATTTCTTACAATATCTAATCAATGTAAATGCTAGGCCAATAGCACCTTATGTTCCCTTGTAGCCTTTGAGGGATTGCTTTGACTACTTAAAAAGGTTTTTTTCTTTTCCCAAATATTTTCAATCAGTGGTTGGTTGAATCTGCAGATGCACCACTGTGGCTACGGAGGGCCAACTGTCTGTCTCATATACAAACAAGGCACAGAAATGGAATAGTAATGGCCAAGGAGAGTTTGAATGAATTCCATCATGCTTTGATCTCCAATTATACATTGAGAAAGCAAGTGAAATGCTGGTTTCCAGCTTCTCCCAGTGGTTTAGTCAGGATAGGCTATGCTATGCTGCAGTAACAAAGAAACTCTAAACTTGCAGTGCCTTCACCTAATTAGGGTTTATTTCTCTCATGCAAAGTCTGATGTGGTTTGGGCATCTTTCTTCTATCTAGTAGTGTCACCTTTCAGAATATAGGGCCTCCAAAGTCACAGTGGCAGAGGGAGAGCTGGAGAAGGCACACTGATTGCCTTGAACTGGAAATGACACACAATGCAACGGTTAAATGCTCAGCTGATAAAAAATTGGTGATTCGAACCTTCCCAGTGACTCTGTGGGAGAAAAGACCTGGTGGTGTTCTGTAAACATTAAGGTCTGAAAAACCCTATTTAAAAAAAAAAAAAAAAAAAAAAACTCACTGCTGTTGAGTCGGATCTGACTCATAGTAACCCCTTCTTGGGCTTCCAAGGCAGTATCACTATGGAAATAGATTGCCTAACCTTCCTTCTGAGAAGTGGCTGGTGGGTTTGAACTGCCAGCCTTCTGGTTAGAAGTCAAGTGCCTTAGACACTATGCCACCAGAGCTCCTATGGGGGTAGTTTTTCTCTGTCCCATGAGATTGCTGTGAGTCAAAAACCAACTCAACAACATCCAGCAACAAGGGTGATGCGTCCTTGTGTAGCCTTAGCAACCAGATGGGTCCCAGGGTGGCACAAACAGTTTGCACTCCACTACTAACCTAAAAGTTAGTAGTGTGGTGCCACAGAAGAAGGCCGAGTGATCTGCTCCCATAAAGATTACAGCCTAGAAACTTTATGTGACCATTCTACTCTGTCACGTGGGGTTGCTAGGAGTCAGAGTCAATTCGATGGCACCTAACAACAGCAATACCCACTCTGAGACCACTGGCCACAGATAATCTCATGACTCCAATGTGCTGCAAGGGCAATTGGGAAATACTGGGAAGTCTATGGAATGTTTGGTGAGCATTAAGTCAATCTGTCATATCCTAACACTTTTGCCTCCTGACTTCTTCTCCTGCAGGGCAGAGCCCCAGAGCAGCCCCTTGGTCCCAGATCAGGATGGCCCCTCACAAAAGCTGGGTCAACGTCTGGCTGCTGAGGCCTTGGGTACCAACAGCTGGGAGAGAGACAAGGCCTGCCGGGAACTGAGTCCTGCTAGAGCACGCAGGTGAGTTGCTGGCCCCCTCCTTCCTTCATCCCAATGGGATGTCCAAATGGATGATACAGAAATGAAGCTTGCCTCTCTGGCCATCTCTCCCACTCTCTTTTGCAAGTTATTTTTACTGTCATTTAAATTATGAGTGAGCAAATTTTTTTTTTCTATAAAGAACCAGATAAAATTTTAGGTTTGTGGGCCATATGGTTTCCATTTCATACACAAACAAAGCAGAGACATGGCAAAGTGAAGTGTGAACTAATTTTCTCATGCTTTGGCCTCCAAGTAGGCCTTGAGAAGGTAAGATAAACACTGGTTTCCAGTCTCTCCTTGTGAATTAGTCAGGATAGATCTCTGTCACAATCACCCAAGTCTGCTTTGGAAGGGTGAAAGCAGCCACAGACAATATGTAAACAAATGGGTGTAGCTGTTCCAATAAAACTTTATTTACAAAAACAAGAAGTGGGCCTAATTTGGCCTGTGACCCACAGTTTGTTGACCCCCTGCCTCAAATGACAGAGTTCCTTTTATTTCTATTTTAAGGACTGTGTCTGAGCCAGGGACTCCCGAATCTTGACTCAGCCCAGGACTATCTCCTCAGTCCAGATCACTGAATTTACTCCTTAATTCAATTATTCAATATTTTTGAGTACCTCTGAGGTACTGTACTCAGATCAGAGGATACAGCATTGTACTGGGGCTTGGAGAGAGGAAGTCATTGCCCTAAATATGGCTGCCATATTTGCCTCCTCATGCTGAACCAGTGTCAAAGCCATAGGAAAACTGTGGCCAGTAGGTAGTAGGACCAGGACAAGGCCTGAAATATCCAGACTCTGATCCATATTCTCTCTCTACATTCTGAAGCTTGTGTTGTTTACTAAGGTGGAGGTCTTAAGCCATTCTGGGGAACCATGTGAGAACTAGATAGAAACTATGCTTGCTGCCCCCAAGAAAAATGCCTAAGCTCCAGCTGTTGTTGTGCTGTCGAGTTGGACCCAACTCATAGCGACCCTTCCTTTGGTTTCCAAGGCAGTATCACTATGGAAGTAGGTTGCCCCATCTTCCTTCTGAGGAGTGGCTGGTGGGTTTGAACAGCCAGCCTTCTGGTTAGCAGTCAAGTGCCTTAGGCACTATGCTAGCCTTAGGCACTATGCTACCAGAGCTCCCACTATTCAAAATCTACATAACATTCTTCAGAGTTCAGATAACCCCAGTTCTACCTGATGTGGTTGCTGAATTTTGTAAAAGGGAACTGGGGAGCCAAAGCAAACCCCACTGACTTTGGATGGGAAAATCCAAAGTCCATCCCTCCACCCATGCTGCCATCTTGGGTATGGACTTTAATTAGGCTGTGAGCTCAATGAGAGAGAAACAGTGAAGTCCCATCAGCTTGGAGAAGAGAGGTTCAGCATTATGTCTGGGAAGGTGGAAAGGGGCTATTTCTACAAGAGGCTGAGGGAGATGGAGAGAGAAGGGAGAGGAAGGGAACTTGGAGTTTCAAGATCTTGTCTCTCAGGTTGTCTGGGGAGAGTCTGTGGGTTGTAGGGACACTCATTCAAACTCAAGCCTGCCATTTACCAAGTGGCTGTTACTTTTCCTCCCTGGGTTGCAGTTCTCCTCACGATAAAACGGGGGTGGGAAGATCTCATGTTCACGGGTAGGGTGAGGCACAGACATGTCCTGTCATTGAGCCTAGAACATGGGATGGGCTCACAAACACTGATGGAAACCCGAGGAACCAGAAGAGAAGGTTCTGAGTGTGAAATCCTGAGAAATGCTGCATGCTGTCACCTCGATTTAGAATGTCTGGGCCTCTTGCTCCCTCCTTCTCTCTGTGACTGAAGCTCTGACATGATCATAATAATTATTATAATAATAGTGGTAACAGAGGTCACAATAATGACAGAACCCCTCTGACTTAGAACTTACTGTGCTAGACCAGGGCACATGATGAGGGAGCTCCCTCATTCATCACAACAGATCCATGACAGAGGCACCGTATTTTACTCCCATCTCACAGAAGACGACAGTGAGGCTCAGAGAGGTCTCTGAGATGGAGAGCAATAGGGCCGGAATTTACACCAGGTCTGTCAGCTTCCAGAGCCAGCACCCTGTACTGCTGCAGACGTAACCTGTCCACCTGTAACCATGAAATCTTTAACCACTGCATATTAATTAAACTACTGCATGCTTCACCACTGTGTATTGAACCAGTCCATCTGTAACCATGGCATAGATAACCAGTGCATACTAAACCACTGTCTATTTAATGACTGCACATGTAACCATGGGCTATTTCACTACTGCATTCAATACTGTAATTGACGTCTGCATCCTTAACTAGCTAGTACTTAATTACTGCAGGCTTTACTACTACCTAAGAAACCTCTGGACAGGTAACCACCGCATACTTAACCACTGTCTACTTAACTATCAGATATGTAACCATGGAATATTTAACCACTGGATACGTGACCTCTGCACACTCAATGAGTGCAGACTGAGTCAGGGCAGGCTTTGCTATTGCACACAATCCCTCTGTGCAGATAACCACTGCAGACTTAACCACTACAAGCTTAACTGCTGCATACTTACTGTATTTCATCATTGCATTTGTAACTGCTTATAAAAATGGCTTGGGAGTGGCATCTGACCGCCTCCAACTTCATAGGGCAGGGGGAGAGGATCAAGATCCACAGCCAAGGCTGACCCCTATAAGGCAGCCTCCACCCTCCAAACTTTCGACCAATTTTGACCCCAACTGTTCCTCCCATGGCACTCTCCACTTGTCTGCTGGGTTTGAGAACTCGTTGCAAAGGCCACACAGAATGCAAAGATAATACTCACGATTATTGGGTTTATTAGGGAAGCAACAGGTTACAATTCAGGATCAGAAAGGACTCAGGATAGTTTTTCAGTCAGGACAGCCTCTTGGCTGCAGTGCCCATAGGCACTCCTCTCTCTGGCCCGTGTGGCCCCTTGGCCTCTGACCTGCTCAGTTAAGTGTTAGAGAGCTCTTTTAACTCTGCCGATAGGTGCCCAGAGGTACCCCACTCTGCCAATAAGCCTCAGCCTGAAGGTACTCAGCTCTAGCCCTGTGGGTCAGCAAATAGCTCCACCAAGTGCTTGGTTGGAGGTACCCCACTTGGTCAGCAAGGCCCCAGTCTGAAGGCACCCAGCTTTCTCCCCCTGGGGGCTGGGAAGCCCACCATGCCATCTCCTTGTTCTGCTGGCTCTGCCACTGCTTCTCACTGTCTCTCACCATCTCCCTGGTATCAACAGCTCTCTGTCTCCTGGGTTGAGCAGGTTCCCAGGGCAGGGACCCCAGGCCAAAGAACATGCATCACTCCCATCTCTTCTTTTTGGTGGTAGTCAGGGCCCCCTTTCTGCCTTTTAAGCCTAAACGGATGGCAAAACTGACCAGTCCCCATGTTATCATTCCATACACTTTATTTGCTTGGTCCCACGTCTCCAAAAGTGCTATGCCCCTTGTTTACATTATTTGCAAGCTATCCAATCCCCTTGGTGGACCACAAGTACCACATAGTCATGTGGTGGGAGTCACAAAGACGATAGCTAGAAGGGCCATGTTAAGTAATTCACTGCTCCATTCTGCTACGTACATAACCACTACATATGTAACCTCCGTGCCTGTCACCACTGTGCACTCAGCTGGTGTTCCTCTGTGCACACCTAGGAGAGCTGAGGAAAAGGAGTGGAGGGGGAAATACAGACCTACCTGGTAAAGGCAGGTGGAGACTGATGGAGGGGGTTGATTACTCCTCCCTTACAGACCTCTGTATTATCCCATCTCATAAATCTGAGGCTAAGACAGTGATCCTCAAACCCTGCTCTTCCAGGAAAATGGAGTTCCTGAAATTAGAGTGGTCACCTGAAATAATAGGATCTTTTCCTATTTTTCAAGACAAACTTTTCAAAGATTTCTTAAAAAAGTATTTCTCTCTTACATGCTGTCACATCTCCCCTCAAATTCCTAGTGAATGCTTATTTCCATTCTGGTTGTTCTGCTTCCATTAATCTAGTTTCCTTGCCTCACAGACTTGTTTTTAAAGTAATTGTTGACCATTTGTTCTCATATAGTTGATTCTTCAAAGGAGCACGGTACTCATGGGTGATATTCTTTTCTGAACCAACTTGTTATTTAGGTAAAAGGTCACCACAGGTTACTTTCAGTTCAAGGTTTGAAGAGTTTCTCAGGACAAAAGTTTTGGGGAGTCTTCACCAGTGCAGTAGGTCTTCCCCACCCACCCCACCCCCAGAATGAGGTTCTGACCCACATTTTCTTCCCATTCTATCAGGGTCCATTATTGTGGCTCTGATTAGAACAATCAGCAGTGGTAGCTGGGCACCATCTAGTTCTTCTGGTCTCATGGTAGATGAGGCCATGGTTCGTGTAGTCTATTTGTCCTGTAGACTTTTTCTTCTTTGGTTTCCTTCTTTCTCTTTTGCTCTGGATGAGTATAGACCAATAAACATACCTTAGATGGCTGCTCATAAGCTTTTAAGATCTCAGACACTACTCACCAAACTAGAAATATGGAACATAATTTTATGAACTATACTATGACAATTGACCAAGATGTCCCAAGAGACTATGATCCTAATTCTTCAAGCCCAGTTGCACAAGGTGATTTGATTTTGTCTAAGAAGTATCTGTAACTGTGATTCCCATGTGCTCTATTAGATATGTCATAAAAACTCTGTATGTACACAGTCTCATGTTATTGTTGTTTTTATGTGCTGTCAAGTCTGGACTTGACTCATAGCGACCCCTCTTTGGGTTTCTAAGGCAGTATCACTACAGAAGCAGATTGCCCAACCTTCCTTCTGAGCAGTGGCTGGTGGGTTTGAACCCACCAAGTATTCTCTATGGGTCCTCAGTCCTCCAAGGAACTGGGGTCCTTCCCGGACTGGTTAGCTGTCAAATGTCTTAGGCACTACACCACCAGAGCTCCCTCACAGCCTCATAGAAGCATATATATATATATGCATACACTGTATAGACACCTAGATTAACACACACATACATGACTATGCACATATACGCTGACATCTGCACATAGACTTTTATTTTTGCTGTTGTTTCAAAATTACATATGCCATAGCAATTACCAACATGACCCTTTTTTCTTGTGTACTTTTTAATGGCATTGTTTACCTTCATCAGGCTGTGTATCTGTTACCCTCTTTTGGTGTCACCCAGAGATGGGATTTTTATTTATAGAAGATAGTGAGAGCTTGCTATATATTCTTATCATTCTTTCTACTACTCATAATGATCTAGATTCTTAGTATGGAATTAAATATTGCAACATTTGAAGAGGTGAGTCATTTCCAGGAAATAAGCCACACAAGCAAATTTGGGAAGGCTGCTGATTTCACGGGGAAAGCTCTCGAGATAGAAACCACACAGGCCTCGGTTCAAATCTCCGCTCAGACACTTCCTGGCTATGTGGCTAAGGGCAAACCAGCTCAACCTCTGCAACCTCATTTTCTTCACCTGTAAAATGAGAACCAAGCCAGGCCCCCCTCTAAGTGTTTTTGTGCTTGTCAAAGTACAGAAAACATCACAATAAGTGGTGTTATTAATAATGACAAATTATTATTCATATTTTATTTTACCAGTGCATTTTAACTGATTTTGCATGTTTCAACTCCCAAGTGGTTTTCCATCCCAAACAACCTCCCTTTGCACGGGATAGTGTTTAAAAAAGAAAGAAATACCGGGAGCCAATTATGAAGGAGATAGCGTGACTGCATTTAACTGCAGTCTGAATGGTTGAATTTAATTGAACAGGAAATAATTATTCCTGAAGAGCGGGAGGTTTTTGAGGTTCTGTGAGGCGATATAAGATATGTATCTCGTTACATTAGATCTCAGAAAATACACTTTTAATCATCAGCTGCTACTCGAAATCCCTTCGGTCTCTGTTCAGATTTCCAGCAGGGACTACAGATGCCATGTATTGGGGAGCTGGGGGGAGGGGCTGAATTGCCAATTAATTATTTAAAAAGTGATTTATTTACCAAGGTGAGCCATTTGCAAATTCAATAATCTATTAAGAAGTCGTTAACCTCTATAACTCTGCTTTAAATAATCAATTGGTGTTTGGTTAACGTCGAGCGTGTGTCTCATTAGATTGGCATTAACTCCTTATTTGAGGCACTTAATCTGCTGTGTGACCCAGTCATTCACGGGGTGGTCATTAAGTATTCTCTATGGGTCCTGGTAGCATAGTGGCTAAGGCACTTGACTGCTAACCAGAAGGCTGGCGGTTCAAATCCACCAGCCACTCCTCGGAAGGAAGGTTGGGCAATCCTACTTCCGTAGTGATACTGACTCGGAAACCCAAGGAGGGGTCGCTATGAGTCGGGGCCAACTCGACGGCAAATAACAACAACAACAACATGGGTCCTGGATCCTCCAAAGAACTGGGGTCCGCCCCAGACTACCACCGCCCTGGCTTGGGGGTTGGAGAACCCTCGGTCCTCACCATCTCACTGTGTTCTCACAGCGCCTCCCGTGACAAAGACTTAACGCCACCGCCTTCCTCCAGGGGTAAGAAGAAAAAGAAGAAATCCACCCGGAAGAAGAGAAGGAGGTGAGGGCTCCTGGGGGGATGAAACCTCAAGAGATTGGAGGATGGGGAAACAAGGCAGGAGAAGTATGGGTTTTAGAGTCAGACAAGGCTGAGTTCAAATCCTGCTCTACACTTTACGTAGCTGTGTGACCTTGGGCAAGTCACTTCACCTGTAGGTGCCTGCTTCTACTTGTACAAAATGGAGATGACACTGAACTCCAGGGGTTCAATGAGAATTAGATGAGAAAATAGACGTGCAAGCAGCTGGCACAAAGTAGATGACCAGTTAGCAGGAAGCGGAGTCATCATCATCGAGTGAACACATTTTTTGAGCGTGTGCTCTGTGCCGAGGACTGTGTGCAGTGCTTTGGTCTCTGTTGTCTCTTTATTCCCAGCCATGGTATTACAAGGCGAGCACTGCTGTCCCCATTGGGTTGTTGTTAGGTGTCATCAAATTGATTTCCAACTCATAGTGACCCCACGTGACAGTAAAACTACCCCAGAGGGCTTTCTAAGCTGTAATCATTAGGGGAGCCATGAAGATGGCCAGGTCTTTATCCAGCTGGGTGGGTTCGAACTGCCAACCTTTTTGGTTAGCAGCTGAGTGCTTAACTAATGTACCACCAGGGCTCCTTGTACCCATTTTAGAGATGAGAAAAAAAAAAAGGTTAAGCAGGGGGAGGGGGTGTGACAGAACCTTCAGGACTGTATCCCCCGCTTCTCGGTTGGTCCCACTAAACCCACACACCAGGGTAAATGCCGAGAATGACAGACTTTGTTGTTATGCCTGCTATAATCTTTTAT
>NW_006921635.1:13113126-13120612 GCF_000298275.1 Orycteropus afer afer
GAGAACATCACGCAAAAAGGAAAACTGAGGGCCCAACCAGGAGGGCAGCTATGGGGCAGCACAGTGACTGAGCACAGAGTCACTGGGATCAGAGAGACCTCAGTGTAAACCCCAGCTTGTCTGTTTCCCAGCTGTGTGACTTTGGGAAGGGTACTTCACCTCTCTGAACCACCCTTCCTCTTCTTTAAAAGGAGGGTAGTGGTTGTCCCTACCTGAGAAGTGTGTGGGTGGATTAAGTGAGAGTGCACACAGAGATGGGTGGGAGGATGGATAGCTGCCATGAAGTTAGCTCTGACTCACGGTGACCTTACGGACAATAGAGTGAAACGTTCCCTGTCCTGTGAACAGGGAACACGGCTGTGAATCGCCAGCATGTCCGCGTCCACTGTTGCAGTCACTGTGCCACTCTGTGTCACTGTGGGTCCCCCACACCCTCGCCTGCCCTCTGCTTCACCCAGTGTGAAGTACAGCGGCTGATTTCTCCTGATGATGTGTCTCAAGCCAATGAGTCAGGCAGTGTTCTGGTGTGACCCACTGGGTTTCCAAGGGCTGATTTCTAAGTGGTGGATCACCGGCCTTTCTCCCTAGTCTGTCTGGCTCTGAGAGCTCTGCTGAATCCTGTCCACCACGGGTGACCCTGCTGGTATTTGACATGCAGGTGGCCCAGCTGCCAGCCTCACAGCAACACGAGAGCCATCGCAGTGTGACAACCTGACAGACGGGTGGTGGCAGAATATAAAGCACATGGCAATGTTTGAAACAAATACCAGGATTGGTCTTACGGTTGATGTGCGTCACTGAAAGAGATGAGACCCTGTCTGGGGCAGGGCAAGAGTCTCTTTGAACCTCCCTGTGAAGTATGTCTCCCCTCCACTGGCAGGTCTCCATCATATAGCCCATCGCCTGTCAAGAAAAAGAAGAAGAAAAGTTCCAAGAAGCATAAGCGACACAGGTCTTGTCTTTTGTCTTTCCTCCTCTTCAAACAGGGACACCCAGGTGGGGTGGGAGGCCAGGAGGGTGGGTGGCTCCAGAAGGTCATTTGGAAGCGTATCATCTCATGGATGCAAAATACTGACCTGTTTATGGTTATTTCTCTGTGTTTTGTGAATGTAAGGACTCAGTAAGTAAGAGAGTAAGGATCAGAGGCCCACTGTGGGTAACTGATGATGGAGAGACAGGATTGCTCAGGGACCAGCCAGCCTCAGTGAAGGGTTAGAACCAAGGCATGGAGAGCTGATAGAGCCTCACATTCTTGCAAACTAAGGGAGGTGGAGGACCAGCTAGGCGGCGGTGCCTCCCCGGAGCCTGATCACACACCACTGAGACACCCATCCTAAAAGGAATCTTAAACTCGTATTTATGTTCTTCCTTTCTCTTTTCCTTTTTTTTCCCCCCTTCTTCAACCAGGTCATTCTCCAAGAAGAGAAGGCACAGGTAAGGATCTTGTTACCTTTCGCTGATTGCTTCAGCTTTCTGCTTTCCCAGGCAGATGCTGGGCAGCTTCTAGGGTCAGCTCTCAGCCTCCCTCTCTGGAGATGTCCTTGGGCACACTCATTCATCCTCCTGGGCCTCAGTTTCATCACTTCCAACATGAAACCGTGGGCTAGTTTCCCTGAAAGTCCCAAGCCAGCCTTTGACTTCATCAGTCCAGCTGGTTGTTTCTGGCCCGGTCCCTAGAGCTGTCCCTGACTCCTCCCTGGAGTCTCACTACTCTTGTTTGCTTTAGCACTGGATGAAACTTTGGGTTGGGCACCTTGGAGCATGCAAAGAGGTATCACCCCCACCCACCAGGTTAAGTAAACAGCCTGGGTCCCTCTAGTGTCACCTGAAACCTAAGTCTCTCCCCCAAAGCCTTCCTAAATCCTGGCCAAAGGCCAGAGGCCACTCCTGGTATACTGGAAACAGTGGGTGAGTGCAGATAAACCTACCACCTGCTGGGTAGTCAACAGAGTTGGACACTGTAGTGAGCCTCTTCCCCATTACAACCCCTGTGCAGTAGGTATGGCTATTGTTCCTATTTTGCAGATGAAGAAACTGAGACTCAGATAGGAGATGGGACAGGTATGTCCACAGACACACAGCCACAAGGGAGAGCCACAAGTCAAACCCAGGTCTGTGAGACTGAGAATCGGGACAGGCCCAGAGGGTGCCAGTGGCTTCTTGAATAACAATGGCTGCATCTAGAGCAGTATGCAGGGTGCGGAGCCCTTTCTTCCATTCATTGAACATGTAGACATTCATCACCACTCTCATCCACGCACTCATCCCAACAGCCTGAGCAGCAACCCCATTTCACAGTCAAGGAAGCCAGGCCTCAGAGAGGGTGGGTAACTTGCCCATTGTCACATAGCCGCGAAGTGGCAGAGGTGGGACTCGAACTCGGATCTTCACTGCCCAGGCTGTGTCAGTCAGGGAGTCAGCATCTGTGGCTCCTGTCAAGGTGATTTCATTTGGAAAACATAGATTTTTCCCTTCCCAGGACCTGAGGTCAGTTTGGCTTGAATTACCAATTAGTGTTTGCCTTTTGAGGCCCGGCCTATAGTCAGGCTGGGATCCTGAATCAGCATTGTCCATTCTACCCAGGCCTCAGACTCTCTGATCAAAAAAAAAAAAAAAAAAAAAAAGCACTTGCATATTCACGAGCAGAACATTTCACAATCTGCCAAGCTTTGTGAGGCATCAGAGTAGCAGCCAGGATATTCTCTTCTCAGCTAAATGGCTTGAACCAAGTCAAAATCATGGGCTCCCCATGGTCTGGGGAACATCACTGCTCACCTGTGTGACGCTGCCCAACTTCCTTAACCCACCTGAGGTTCAGTTTCTGCATCTGTAAGAGGGAGTGTTTGTTACATAGGATCTAACCTCACAGGAAGTAGGGAGAATACAGTGATGTTGTTGACACAGGTACTCAGCAGACTGCCCTGCCCACAGTGGAGTCTTAAGACAGCAGATACTATTATTATCACCTTTATTTCTACTGTTGTTATTAACCTACCAAAGCTGAACTTGGCCTCATCAGCATCCCCATTCTTAGCGCATATGTATGAGTTGGTGACACAAACTGAAGTGGCTAGTTGTAAAAGTTGGCAGTGACCTTCGTGGTCTTGGACGATGACCAGTGTCCATTCCCAAACTGCCTGAATCTGGCTTGTGGAGTGTGAAGCATTGGAACTACTTGTTTATTTTGATCTTTAACTGAAATTTAGCATCTTTCAATTAATTGGCTATTTCTCATTTAGCTCCTCCAGCCCCAAAAGCAAAAGAAAGGAAGAGAGGAGGCACAAAAAACAGTAAGTAGACACCACCCAGAATGCACTTTCCAGCTGGGGAGGTAGGGAGCCTGGCGTTTTAGAAGCCAGAGTGCTGGAGTTACCCAATGAACAAGGAAAAAGAGAAGAGTAGGGAAGTGGGCGGGAGAGAAGACTGAGCTGCGTGTCCATTCAGTTGTGGGCTTAGGTATGCATGAGGGCACATTGCTGTGTGTCTAGTGTGTTTGTTTATGTGTGCCAGTGTGCATCTGTGTGCTGGTGTGCCCACTGTGAATGGTGTGTATGCGTAGTGTGGACATTGTAAACATCTGTCCATTTTTACATCACGCAAACACTGTGTGTACAATGCAGCTACATCCTATGCGTACGTGCTACATAACTGTGTTCGCACTCTGTGTGCGTGTGCTTCTGTGAGCATGAGTGCTGTGCACGGAGGTGCACTGTCTGCAGTGTGTGCAGCCTGGGAACGCTGCATGTGCACTCTTCCTATGCCCACATCCTGTGTACAGGGGTTGTGTGCTGGTTTGTGCAGTGCATATGCACGTACTGTAGTGCATGGGTGGCTACGGGAGTGAGATTATGCGTGTGCACATGCATGAGCCAGCGTCTAAGGCCCTGCCCTGGTGGCTGACTCTTACAGTGTGGCACTGTCAGCAACGCTCTCATCCCCAGTCTGGGGGCCCCAGCTGTTGCACGGTTTATAGCTGGTAGTAGAAATTCAAATCAGCTAGCGCTGCCTGCGGAGTTCAGTTCGCAGCCAAATTAAAAGTAAATTTGGTTACAACCCACCTCCTTTATACCCTGCAAATGCTAGTGCGTGTGTTTTCCAATCAACTAATATTTTATCTCCCACCAAGAAGCATCTAAAGTGAGGATCAAAGGCAATGAGATCAAAGGCAGTCGGCTGCGGGGGAGGGAGGGGAGGGAGGGCACCCAGCTCTGCTGCCCGGAGGGTCTCTGCGCCCCAGGTCAGTGTGAAGGAGGACCTGGTGAGTGCTCCAGAAGGAAGTAGTAGAGCTTGGCATCAGCTCAGAGAAGAACTTGTGGGTCATGCGGCGTGTTCAGTTCAAGCTCAGAGACAAATACAGATTGCATCCCTTGAGTGTGCTTTCACACATCACGGACAGGGTGCATGATCGGATCACTTGTCCGGTGCTGGTGTCATCCAGCGGTGAGTGATTCCGACTCATAGCAACCCTGTGTGACACAGCAGAGCTGCCCTATGGGGTTTCTAGGCTGTAATCGTTACAGGAGCAGATCACTAATCTTCTTCCCACAGAGCTGCCTGGTGGCTTCAAACAACTGACCTTTCTTAGCAACTAAGTGTTTAACCACTGAGGCATCAGAGATCCTCCTTGTCTTAGACGGCCCAGTACAGGCAGCCACAGAGGCAGGGCAGGGCCCAGACCCAAGAGCCTGGGGAAGGATCAGCACTGAGACAGGGATTGCCTGCATCAGGACGGCAAGGTAGGTAGGCCTGGTGCCAAGAGCCGGATGTGTCCCAGCAATTGCTCACAGGGGCTGAGGAAGGCTTAGGTTAGGCAGGACGTGCAAGCCGGAAGACGGGAGTCAGGAAAGGGAGAAGCAAGCGAAACACAGCACGCCTAAGTTAAAGGGTGTCTGTTGCCAGTGGTTCATACCCACCAGCCACTCCACGGAAGGAAGACTGGGCAATCTACTTCTGTAAAGTAGATTTACTGCCTGGGAAACCCGATGGGGGTCGCTATGAGTTGATGGCAGTGGGTTTGCTTTTTGGTTTGGTTGCCAGGATACTGACAAGGTTTCAGCAGTGCTTCTAGATGAAGATGGACTGGGAAGTCCATCTAGTGAACATGAGCCAGTGAAAACCCCATGGATCACAAGGCTCCATCCATACTTGGCTGTGGGTAGGCACAGGACCAGGCACCGGGCAGCATTTCCTTCCACTGTGCATGGGGTACCAAGAGTGGGGGGCAACCTGATGGCAGCTAACAGCAACATTTTCACCAAATCCTATAGTCAGGGTTCTTCTAAGCAAGTGAGCACTGGAACGATAGAGCCTCCCTTTATTAACATCCCTCAGGGAGGCCCTAATATGGGGTAAACCCACTGCCAGGCCCAAGGACAGAGGTTACCAGATGTTCTCCTGGGCTTGAGGAGCTCCTAGTGCATAGTAAATGGACATGTGACAGGTCGCAGTGCAGCAATGGCAGACAAGCCCAGGGCGTCATGGGAAGCTGGTGCTGGAAAGAAGGCTTGGTGAGAGGAGGCTGCCTGCAGGAAGGGGCCTCTAGCTTGTGGGGGAGGTAACATTCTAGGCTGCAGTTTAAGCAACTTTTTAAAACTCCTAGTGCCTCCATTTCTTCGTCTGTAAGGAGAATAATAACAGAATCTACTCCGTAAGTTGTTGTAGAGAATATTGTTAGTAGCTGTCCTATGATGACCCCGTACACAGTGGAACAAAACGCTACCCGTCCCGGGGCCATCCCCCTGACTGGCTGTGGGCTGAAGCATTGTGGTGCACAGGGTTTTCACTGCCTGATTCTCAGAAGTAGTTAAGCAGGTCTTCCTTCCTGGTCCATCTTAGTCTGGAAGCTCTGCTGACCCCTGGTCAGCATCAGAGCAACATACAAGCCTCCCCTGAGAGCCGTGCATGAGGACACAGGCCAGAAATCCAACCTGGATCTCCCACAGAGGAGAGAAGGGAATTTTTCCACTGAACCTTCACTGCCCTTGCTCCACACAGATCCCCTGCACACTTACCTGCTGTCCCTCTGTGCTGGCACACCTAGGAGAGCCAAGGAAAGGGAGGGGAGGGGGAAATGCAGACCTGCCTGGGTAAAGGCAGGTGGAGACTGATGGAGGGGGTTGATTACTCCTGCCTTACAGACCTCCGTATTATGCATCACATAAATCTGAGGCTAAGACAGTGGTTCTCAAACCCTGCTCTTCTGGATCCTGGAGTTCCTGAAGTTAGAGTGGTCACCCGAAAAAACAGGATCTTTTGCTGGTTTTCTTTCTTTCCAACTTTTTATTGTGATTGGGGTACAATTTTACAATGCAGATTCCTTTTACATTCAAGAGGTCATACACATTTTGCTTTGCAGCATTGATCCTCACAATGTAACAGCTCTCATTCCTGTGGTTACCCGGTCCCTATGCCCTTCTTAGCTATGTGTTCCTCCCTCCCTAGCTTTCTCCTAGGCCAGTGCTGCCCTTCGGATCTCCCATGGTTGACTGTACTAAGGCATGTATCTCTGTGGTGTAGCTGTTCAGCTCTTAGGCCTGTCTATTGTTTGGCTGAGAATTAAGCTACGGGAGTGAGTCCAATGCTGAAGGGTGACTTGGGGCCATAGTCTCAGGAGTTTCACCAGTCTCTTTTCAATGCTGGGCTTTTTTATGCTTTTGTTCTACATTATTTCTCCCACTTTCTCCAGGATCTCCAATTTTGATCCCCTTCTGAGTAGTTGTCAGTGGTATCTGGGCACCTTCTAGTTCTTCTGATCTCAGGGTGTGTAGACTGAGGTTTCCATGGTCCTTGGACTAATTGTTTCCATGTGTCTTTGATTTTCTTCACTCTTCATTGCTCCAGACGAGGAAAGACCAATAGTTACATCTCAGATGGCTGCTTCCAAATTTTTAAAACCCAAGTAACTCCTCACCAGAGTAGGATGTAGAATGATTTTTGTGTGTATTGTGTGTGCCAATCGAGACTGATGTCCTCTATGACAATGGTCCTGAGCCCACAGGCCCAGTGACTCACTCCATCAAGGTGCTTGGTTATGGCTAGGAAGTTAACCTAATTTTGTTCTGTTAGCTCTATAACATATATAGATATTTTTACAGCACATAGAAATATATGTGTAGGAATATCATCTGTTAAACCAATATATGGTGATGGGTATATTCCTGTTTTTTCACCTACCCATTCCTTATCTTCTTTCTATCTACTTGTGTGTCAACCTATAGATCAGTGTTTGTTATTACTGATAATATGGTATTGTGTATGTATAAGTGTTGATCTTTGTTGTCTGTACCTCTTGTACACACCTTTTGTGTTTTCCTTTTCCTTAGTGTTATTTTGTACATCACATACTTTTGGTTTATTGACTTTTCGCCACCCAAATCAGCATATGTCTCTTTTTTTTTTTATTAGGATTTGGGTGAAGATTTACAGAGTAAATTCACTTTTCATACAGCAGTTCACATATACTTTGTCTCATGTCATTGACCAAAAT
>NW_006921635.1:13138879-13144423 GCF_000298275.1 Orycteropus afer afer
ACACATGATGATATAACCCAGAAACCAACCCAGCTATGGAAGTATCCAAAGTAAAGAAGCCTAAAGATTGTAAACAGGGAACCAGAGACATCAATTGACAAATGAGGACAACTACAAACCAAAAAGAGGGAAAAAACTGGGTTGTTACAGAACTTCTTGATGGTAGGGATGTCCAGACAACTACAAGATAGAATGGACTATTCTAAACTTGGGAAGAAAACTATAAATCACAGGGTAACCTCAAAGAAAAATGATAAACCTTCACATCAAGATAAAAAAGAGGACCAGTACAAATATTTAGCAAATACTAAAAAAATAGCAACAAAGGAAGCGATAACAAAGTTCATAAACAAAATGAGCTCAGCATAGAAAATTATATGGAACAAAGAAATCAACACCACAAAAAAGCACATAACAAAATGACAGCAACAAATTCATATTTGCTGATAATTACATTTCTGGCAAGGGACTTATCTCTAAGATTTATAGGAAACTCCAATGCCTCAATACCAAAGGAATTAACAATTCAATTGAAAAATGGGCAGAAGACATGAATAGACACTTCACCAAGGAGGATATTCAAGTGGCCAGCTAACACATGAAGAGATCTTCAATCACTGGCTATCAGAGAGATACAAATCAAAACAACAATGAGATACCATCTCACCCCAGCAAAGTTCAACAAGACAGAAAATAAATGCTGGCAGGGATGTGGAGAGATTGGGACTCTCATACACTGCTGGTGGGACTGTGAAGTGATACAACCACTGTGGAAAGCAGTATGGTGATTCCTTAGAAAGGTGGAATTGGAGATACCATTTGACCCAGCAATCCCATTACTAGGTATATATCCTAGAGAGGTGAGATCCAGGACAGGAACAGATACATGCACGATCATGTTCATCACAGCACTATTTACAATAGCAAAAAGATGGAAACCTACGTGCCCATCGGCGGAACAGTGGATGACCAAACTATGGTACATACACATACTGGAATGCTATGCAGCATTAAAGAATAATGTAGAGTCTGCAAAACACTGCATAATATGGATAAGCTTGGAGGACATTATGCTGAGTGAAATAAATCAATCACAGAAGGACACATATAGCATTAATTTGTTATTGTGGAGGGTCAAGGAAAGGTTTATATGTGGAGGGAAACTTTCTTTGTTGGTTACCAGGGATGGGAGGGGAGGGGAAGGAATACTGCAAAAAAAAAAAAAAAAAAGCATTGACCCATGTCACTTTAGTTTTGTGTATTTCGCTGTACATAAATTATATGTCAGTTAAATGCATTTTAAAAGAGAGAGACAGGGAAACAACCTCAGTAAGTGCCCATAAATAGAGCCATGGATAATTAAAGCATGATACATACACACAATGGATTATTATGCAACACTAAAGAATAATGTAGATTCTGCAAGACACCTCATAATATGAATGAACATGGAGGACATTATACTGAGTGCAGTCAGTCAATCACAGAAGGACAGATATTATACCAGTCCACTACTATAAAAAGTCAAGGAAAGGTTTACACATGGAAGGAAACTTTCTTTGTTGATTACTAGGGATGGGAGGGGAGAGAAGGGAAATTTGCTAGATAAATAAAAGACAAGTATCGATTTGGGTGAAGGGAAAGGCAATATACCTCCCAAAAGTGAGCCACCAACACAGTAACACTAAGGAAAAGGAAGACACAGAGAGGTGCACAAGAGTTATAGACAACAAAAATAAACATTTTTACATACACAATATTGTATTAGCAGTAAGAACAAACATAAATTTACAGGTGGATACATAGGTGGTGGTTGTTGTTATGTGCCCTTGAGTCGGACCCAACTCATAGCGACCTCTCTTTGGGTTTCCGAGGTGGTATCACTACGGTAGTAGATTGACCAACCTTCCTTCCGAAGAATGGCTGGTGGGTTTGAACCACCATCCTTCTGGTTAGCAGTCAAGTGCCTTAGGCACTACACTACCAGAGCTCCTTGGATACATAGGTAGACAGGCTGAATAATCAGGTCTGTATAGGCAAAAGGGAATATACCCATGACAATATATAAGTTTCTGTATAGGCAAAAGGGAATATACCCATGACAATATATAAGTTTCACAGATGATATTTCTACATACATATTTGTGTATGCTATAAGCATGTCCATATATATAATAGAGCTAACAGGGGGCAAACTTACAATAACTTCTTAGTCACAGCCAACCACACTGAGGGAGTAAGTTTTTGGGCCCATGGGCTCAGGACCATGGTCATGCAGGACATCAAGCTCAATTGGCATAACATACTACATGAAAACATTGCTCTACATCCTACTTCGGTGAGTAGCAACCGGGGTCTTAAAAGCTTATAAACAGCCGTCTAAGATGCAACAGTTGGTTTCTTCTTGTCTCAAGCAAAGAAGAAGAAACATATGGAAACAATTAGTCCAAGAGACTAGTAGACCATGTGAACAGAAGTAAATGGTGCCTGGCTACCACTGCCAACCACTTAAGAAGGAATCAGCATAGGAGATCCTGGATAGAGTGGGAGAAAAACGTGGAAGAAAACTCAAAATCATTAAAAAAAAAAAAAAAAAATCAGGCTTACTGGTGAAACCCCTAAGGCTATGGCCCCTAGTCATCCTTCAGCCCAGAACTGAACTCACTTCCATGACTTCCAGTCAAACAACAGACAGGCATACCAGGTGAACATGTACAACAGGTAGTTATACTCCTTAGATCAACCAACCATGGGATATCAGAAGGGCAGTATTTGCACAGGGAGGTGGCTCAGAGGGCAGGAATGCCTAGGAAAGAAGGACACAGGGAAAAGGTAACCACAGGAATGAAGTGGGAAGAGAGCTGTTACATTGTGGGGACTGCAATCAGTGTCGTGAAACAAAATGGGTATGAATGGCTGCTATAGGGAAAATGAATTGGCTCTGTAATCTTTCACACACACACACACACACACACACAAATGCTGATAGAAACGTTATCAGGATTGCATTGAATGTATAGATTGCTTTGGATAGTATTGACATTTTCACAATGTTCAATCTTCCTACCCACGAACATGGTACATTTTTCCATTTATGCAGGTCTCTTAGTTTCTTGTAATGTTTTGTAGTTTTCTTTGTATGGGTCTTCTTTTGTGTCCCTGGTAAGATTTCTTCCTAAGTATTTTATCTTTTTGGTAGCTATTGTAAATGGTATTATTTTCCCTTATTTTCTTTTCAGAGATCTCTTTTTTGATGTAAAGGAATCAAACTGATTTTTGTATGTTAATCTTGTATCCTGCCACTTTGCTGAATCTTTCAATTAGTTCCAGTAGTTTTCTTGCTGAGTCTTTTGGTTTTTCTATGTAAAGGATCATGTCATCTGCAAATAGAGATAGTTTTACTCCTTATTTGCCAATTTGGATGCCTTTTATTTCTCTTTCTTGCCTTATTGTCCTGTCTAGGACTTCGAATCCAATGTTGAATAGAACTGGCGACAGAGGTCATCCTTGTCTGGTTCTCATTAGCAAGGGGAATACTTTCAGTCTCTCTCCATTGAGAATAATGTTGGCTTTTGGTTTTGCATATATGCCCTTTATGACATTGAGGAATTTCCCTTCTATTCCTATTTTGTTCAAAGTTTTTATTATCAGGAATGGGTATTCAATTTTATCAGATGCCTTTTCTGCATTGATAAGATATGTGATTCTTTTCCTTTATTTATGTGGTGGATTATGTTGATTGCTTTTCTAGTGTTGAACCATCCCTGCATACCTGATATGAATCCCACTTGATCATACTGTATTCTTTTTTTGATACAGTATTGGGTTCTATTGGTTAGGATTTTGTTGAACATTTTTGCATCTTTATAAATGAGGGATATTGGTCTGTAGTTTTCCTTTTCAGGGGTGTCTTTGCCTGGTTTGTTATCAGGGTTATGCTTAACTTGAGAGGATTCCATCCTTTTCTGGATAGTTTGAGTAGGATAAGTGTTAGCTCTTTTCTGAATGTCTGAAAGAATTCTCAACTGAAGCCATCTGAGCCAGGACTTTTTTTTTAAGGGGATGCTCTTTTTTATGATCTGCTCAATCTCTTCTTTTGTATGGGTCTATTCAAGTTTCTGCTTCACTCTGTCTTAGTTTAGGTATGTCATGTGTTTCTAGAAATCTGTCCACTTCTTCTAGGCTTTCAAATTTGTTCGAGTACAGTTCTTCCTGATATCCTGATATTATCTTTTTATTTCAGTTCATTCTGTTGTGATTTGTTGATATTGTTAATGTTTGTGAAGAACCAGCTTCTAGTCTTGTTGATTTTGTCTATTGTTTCTCTGTTTTGTTTCTTTGCTTTCATCTGGAGACCATAGCTTTCTTTTGTTGCTCTTTTTTTTTTTTTTTAATTGTTGGAGTTGTTGGGTTAAGGTATTGATGTTGGTTCATTCTTCTTCTTCTTCTTTTTTTTTTTTGATGTATGCATGTATTGCTATAAATTGACCTCCAAGTACTGCTTTTGCTGTGTCCCAAAGGTTTTGGTATGTCGTTTTTCGTTCTTGTTTGTTTCTAGGAATTTTTGTACTTCATACTTAATTTCTTCTGTTACCCAGTTTCCATGTATTTCATCCCCCTACCCCAATCCTCCTATTCCTGATTTCTAATTTTATGGCAGTGTGATCTAAGAAGATGCTTTATTGTACTTCAATGCTTTTAAATTTATTGAGGTTTGTTTTGTGGCCTAACATATAGCTTATTCTGGAGAATGATCCATGTGTACTGGAAAAAAAACATGCATTGTGTTTTTGTTTTGGGTGGAGTGTTCTATACAGTTCTGTGAGATCAAGTTGGTTGTGTTTCTTCTGTATCTTGGTAGACATTTTCCCTAATTGTTCTGTCCTTCATTGAAAGTGGTGTGTTTAAAGTCTTCTATTTCTTTTGCAGAATTGTCTGTTTCTCTAGTCAATTCAGTTAATGTTTGCTTTATGTATTTGGGGATGCATAGATACTTGTCATGGTTATGTTCTCTTGGTTGATTGATGCTTTTATCATCACACAATGCCCTTACTTGTCCTTTATGCTGTTTTTCACCTTGAAGTCTATTTCACCAGAAATTAATATTTCCTCTCTTGGTCTTTTTTGTTGTCATTAGCTTGATATATCTTTTTCAGCCTTTGATTTTTAATTTATTTTTAACTTTGTGTGTAAGGTGAGTCTCTTGTAGGCAGCATATTGATGGATCTTCTTTTCTTATAAAATCTGTTACTCTTATTCTCTCAACTCATGCATTTAGTCCATTCACATTTAGTGTAAATAATGATAGGTATGAATTTACTGCTGTCATTCAGAACAAAGAAACCATCATCAACACCACAACAACAAAACACAAAAGAATATTTTTCTGTGTTGAATTCATTTTGCTAATCAAGGTTTCTTTCCCTTTACTCCATTGCCATCAATTTTGTGTTTACTAAGTCTTTGTGACTTTCTGTTTCTTTTGGATGTTGTTGTTGTTGTTGTTGTTATGTGCCGTCGAGTCAGCCCTGACTCATAGCGACC
>NW_006921635.1:13144779-13145634 GCF_000298275.1 Orycteropus afer afer
TGTAGTTATTAAACCACAGTCCATAACAAAGGGTGCTCACAGAACTGGATACCCATTTGCAGAAAAATGCAACAGGATCTGCTTCTCACTTCACAAAAAAAAAAAAAAAAAAAAAACCCTCAAGATGTATTGAAGACATAAATGTAAAACCCCAAACCATAAAAATCATCAAAGAAAAAAACAGGGCAAACTTAGGGGCCCTAATATATGGTATAAATACATTATCAAAGATGACTAAAAAGATGCAAACAGCATAAGACAAACTGGATGAACATTTATGTGCATCAAAAGACTTCATCAAAAGAGTGAAAAAAGAACCTACAGACAGGAAACAACTTTTGGCAATGATACACTAGATAAGGGACTAATCTCTAAAATTTATAGAAAACTTCTACACCTCACAAAAAAATAAAAGACAAGCAATCCAATTAAAAAATGAGCAGAGGACCAGCACACGTGGACAGACACTTCATCAAAGATATTTAGGCAGCTAATAAACACACGAAGCAATGCTCACAATCAGTAGCCATTAAAAAACAAAACCAAACTCCCTGCCATCGAGTCAATTCCGACTCATAGCAACCCCTGTTGGGTTTCTGAGGCTGTAAATCTTTATAGAAGTAGATCATCCAGTCTTCCTTCTGTGGAGCAGCTGGTGGGTTCAAACAGCTGACCTTCTGGTTAGCAGCCAAATGCCTTATCCACTATGGTACCAGAGCATTAGAGAGATGCAAAGTTCAAAAACTCAGAAAACAACACATGCTGGCAAGGATGTGGATACTGGAATCCTCATACACTACTGGTGGGATTGTAAAATAGTATAGCCAATATGGAAAGCAATATGGCACATCCTTA
>NW_006921635.1:13145734-13151103 GCF_000298275.1 Orycteropus afer afer
CTCCTTGGGTTTCCAAGGCAGTATCACTACAGAAGTAGGATTGCCCAACCTTTCTTCCGAGGAGTGGCTGGTAGGTTTGAACTGCCAGCCTTCTGGTTAGCAGTCAAGTGCCTTAGCCACTATGCTACCAGAGCTCCCTTCTTTTGGATAGAAAGCTTTATTAATTTTCTTTGTGGTTACCCTGTAGTACCTGTAGCAGATTCTTATCTCCCTGAGTTTGGAATATTCTGTTCTATATTGGTATCATCCTGATTTCCTCTCCATTTGGAAGTTTTGAAATTATACAATTTATTCCTTCTATTTGCTTGGTAGTTACTCTGTAGTTAGTGTCATTTACAAATAGAGTCCTCAGGTTCTCTATTTTCCATTTTTTAAGCTTATTTTAGATTTGAGAATTCTTTTTTCTGGGTTTGGTTTCTGGGTGGTGTTGTCACATGTCTTAATCTTAAGTTGTTGTCTTCTGTTGGAAGTACTCCCTGTAGCATTTCTTGTAGGGTGGTCTGGTTCTTACAAATTCCCTTAATTTCTGTTTGTCTAAAAATGTCCTAATTTCACCATCATATTTGAGGGACAGCTGGGCTGGCTATATAATTCTTGGTTGGTGATTATTTTTCTTCAAGGCTTTGTACATATCACCCCATTGCCTTCTTGCCTGCATAGTTTCTGCTGAGAAATTAGAACTTAGTCTTATTGGTTGCCCTTTGTAGGTAACTTTTTGTTTTTCCTGAGCTGCTCTCAAGATTCTTTCTGTGCCTTTGGAAAGTTTGATTATGATGTATCTTGGTGCCTTTCTAGGGGTCTATCCTATATTCATTGAGTTCTTGGGTGGGTATCTTTTTGTCTTCCATGATATTGGGGAAGTTTTCTGTAGCAAGTCTTCAACAATTTTCTCTATTTTCCTTCTCTTGTCCTGGAATTCCCAATCAAGTGTATGTTATTTCTTTTGATATCATCCCATGTAACTCAGGTTTCCTTCATTGCTCATTTCTGATTATTTTCTCATACAAGCTGGTGTCAAGAGATTTAACCTCTAAGAAAGAAATGCGTTCTTCAGCCCGTTCATTTCTACTCTTTTGTCCTCCCAACGTATTATCTTCTGGATTTCTAACTGCTATTTTTGTATGATTTCCATTTGTTTTGCCATTTTGCTCTTATATGATTTTCTTGCTTCTTCAAGGGTATTGCCTGTTTTTTCCTGGTTTCTGTTTATGGTTTGCTTGAACTCTTGGAAGATTTTATATATATATAGTCTTTTAAGTTCCTTATCAGGCAGTTCAATTACCTGTTCTTCCATGGGAACATGTCCCAGTTCTTTAGTTTGGTCACTTGCTTCTGCTATCTTGTTGTATTTCTTTGTTTGAACTGAAGGTGTCTATTGTCTCCAAGATATTCTGAAGTTGTTGTCTTTATTTGTTGGTTGTTGGTTAAGTGTTTGCTTGTTTCACTCTGTTTTTTTGTTTTGCTCTGTTTCAGTATACCAAGATGTGTGGGGCAGGAATGCTTCTTTGGTTCTTAGATTGGTGCACTCCCCAGATGTCTCCAGGTTGGTGAAATAACTGGTGGGAGTGTGGGTACAGGTCTCTGTAGTGAAAAGGAGCTGTAGGTGGTGTGCACTGTCTGTCATTGATCCAGTAGTGTTTGTCCACTGGGTGATGTGGTTGGTGCAGTAGAAATGGCTACGTAGTGAAGAGTTAATATCCTTCTCCCATGGGATGGAACAAGAAAAAGAAGAAAAGTGGGGTAGAGAAGATGGAAGATTGGTATAAATGATGAAGAAGAGGAAGAAGGAGAGATGAACAGATTAAAAAAAGCAGAAAAATTGAGAAAAAGGACACAAGGAAAATATGGGGAAGATAAGGAAACTTAGGAAGAGGGATTTTTGCAGTTACAATCAGCCAGCAGCCCTGGGAGCGGCAACTATAGTGGAAACTGCTGATCTACCGGGAAGGGAGTAGGCACCTAGAAGAGAGAATGCTGCAAGGGTGTAGGTCTTGTGCTCAGTGTGAGAAAGATCAGCCAGTGATAAGAGCACAGGCATGGAGACCTGCAGCCTCTGGGTCTGTCTGGAGTGGGTTGCTGAGGATTGCTAGGCTATAGAGGAGGTGGTCAGGGTATCCTGGTAGGACTTCCCTGGCACCAGCTTGGTGGTGATGGAGAGAGGTTTTGTCCCTGTTTGCAAGGAAGCTGTACTTGTTGGAGTGAAGAGTGTGGCTCATCAGTTGCAATTCACTGGCATGGGTCTGGCACCATTCTGGGCACATGCATCTGTTTATCTTGTTTCTGCCCAGAATCTAGTGAAAGGCCACCTTGAGACTATCTTGTCTAATTGTCCCAACATAGGCCTTTCCCTTTGCAGTGGTGGGAGATGCCCTGTACAAGTGTGCTTCTCTGAGAGAGGAAGCTGCAGAGGGGTGCCTCTTGGATGCAGTGTGAAAAAGATCTGTCAGGGCCTTAGGCCCTAGGTGGGCGAGTTTTAGCCTCTGACCATTAGGTTGGGGAGCGTATTTCTCTAACTTGAATTCACTGGTGTGGGTCTGGTGCCCTTGGAGGACACTCAACCAGTCACCTAGGTCTTCAGCCCAAAAGACTGTGGCATCATGGTAAAGTATTCAGCCATGAACCAAAAGCCTGGCAGCTTGAACCCACCAGCTGCTCCAAGGAAGAAAGACAAGGCAGTCTACCTCCACAAAGATCCGCAACCCCAGAAACCCCACGAGGCAGTTCCACCCTGACCCAAAAGGGCACTATGAGTCAGAATCGACTTAAGAGCAGTGGGTCTGCTTTGGTTTTCTAGTGGTAAACTATACTTCATTTCTTTCTCTGGCTCCCTCCTTGCTCTGTGGGCACCTGTGCTGCTGGCAGTCTGACCCACTTCCCTGCATGCTCCTCTCCTAACTCACACAGGACTTCACTCACCTTGAATTCCCCCCGATCTACGGACACTGTGTCTTTATCACCAGGTGCATTCTGTGAAGCTTTGTTGTTCCTCACCTGTGTCTGACACCTCTGTGAATAAAATGGCTGTGCCCTAGCTGGGTCTGCCTCCCTTCCTCTCCCCACTCACTGACGTCACTCCATCTCCCTTTCCAATTGACACTCAGCTGACTTCTTCATCTTCTCATTTGATGCTCAGAATTCCAGGATCATTCTTTGTATCTGGTCCACTCAGCTTTTCTGAGTCTCTGCTGGAGAGGGATTGGTGGGAGCATGTTAGATGGATGCCATCTTGTCTCCTTTTCCTGTTTTTCAAGACACTTTATAAATGCTTAGAACTCAGGACCTGGCACAGTGTTCAAAACGGGTTATTTGTCACAATCACCATCATCCAGAGGACATCCTGAGCCGGCAAAGAAGTGGCTTGGTGTGGCTGGAGCTGGCACCAGCTCAGGGCAGGAACTGTCAAGCAGTGAGGTTGGAGGGCAGGGCTAGTGCCTAAAGGAGCTATGGGTCACACTCATGCTCAGAGTATGGACTTGACATAAGGGCAATGGGGAGGATTTAAGCAGGTAAGGGACATGGTGTGGTTGTTAGAAGCATCTCTGAGTCCTTGACTGGGATAACCAGCCTATCTCCTGCTAGAGTCACCTCGAACTCCCACTGGCTTCCTGGCTTGGCCAAACCACTGACCATTCCTTAAACACCCCTCCTGCTGCTACTTCTTCTTCTGAGTTATCATTACTTAGAGGCAGCCGTAGTAACCTGTAGTAATACCATTATTATTGTTCATGGTAGTAATTGCTGTGTCATTTTTATTGTTGATGATGTTTGTAACTCACTCAGAAAAGCTTTTGGCTGTGCTAAGAATCTTGACTTCATTTTCCAGGTCTGAGGTTACAAATTGACAGCCCAAAGGCCTAATTTACTCTGCAAATGTGTTTTCTTTGCCCCAAACAGTGTCTTTTGTTTTTTTTTCCTAATGAGTTTCCATTTGAAACAGGACTATTTTATGTAAGACTCTGTATGTCCACATTTACTTGAAATATCACAAAGCTAGCAGCATGCCAGTGCCATGGGGGCAAAGCAGCCCCTTCCCTTAGCTTGCGCCCTGCAGTGGAAATGTCAGCACCTGGCTGATTCACACCTTCATGGTATGACTGGCCCTGAAGCTGTCTGAAATTTACACTCATGCCTTAGTGAGGGGAAGTGACATGTGGAGGTGGCGTTCCTGCCCAGGGTGTGGTGTGCACTGGCCCACTTCCTGCAGGACAAACCCAGAGTTTCCTATACACCCCCAGAGGGACCTTACCCTCTCACCTGTGTTCAATATGCCTGCTTAGAGACCCCCCCCCCACCAGATACTCAGGCAGGAATCTGGGGGGAATAACATAACTTTGAGGGGATGGTGACTTGGGTACAAGAGGAAACTGTGTGTCACAGATCAAAATTTCTCTCTCTTCTCCTGACTTGTTCCTTCCAACCTCCCACTCCTTCCAACCAAGATCTCGAAGCCGGCCCCGAAAGTCCCACCGCCACCGCCATCACCGCTGTCACTCACGGTCCCAGAGCTCAGCGTCGCGGTCCTCGAGCTGTGAGAGCAGGTAACTCCTCGTTCCTGGGAACCTCTTCCCCTAGTCACTGCCCACAGTGTTGTCATCAGTTCTGCCTCCATTCAGCATCCATCACACACCCCTGCAGAAAACAAGGGGACTCGCTGCCTCTGTGAACAAGAACAACAAAACCACACGATGCTTACTAAGTGCTCCTCATACAGCAATTCACATTATGCTCTCTGCAACCCTCTGAAGTAGGCACTATTGATGATCCCATTTTAAACATAAGAAAACTGAGGGACTGGAAGGTTAAGAAAGGTGCTAGCCACATATTTACTAAGTGGTAGAACTGGGATTGGAACTGAGGAGGCTGGCTCTGGACTTTGCTCTCTGCCTAAGGGATGCTCTAAGCACAGAGAGGCTAAGAAAACTGTGAAAGGGCACATAGCAAAGTACCAAGTTCTGAGGCTCTCCCAGTTAGGTTTTCCCTAACCTGGACCATTTCTAGGCTAATACACTGGATCTGCCAACCTGAGAAAGGAGAGCATGGTTGTCCTGTGGTTGATGGGAAACACTCATATTTATCCAAATCCTAGTCTGTGTCAGACACTGTGCTACAAATTTCAAATATATTTTCTTTCTTAATCCTCCCAATAACACCAGGAGCTGGACCAGTACTTCTTTGGCTGTGCTTGGGGATCCCCTGGGCAGTTTTAAAAAAAATACCAATGCCTGGGTCCTACCTCTAGACATTCTGATTTAATTGCGATGAGGTGGAGCCAGGGCACTGAGGTAGCATAGTGCCTAAGGCACCTGACTGCTAACCAGAAGGCTGGCGGTTCAAACCCCCCAGCCACTCCTCGGAAGGAAGGTTGGACA
>NW_006921635.1:13154758-13160739 GCF_000298275.1 Orycteropus afer afer
AATTGACTTGGGTGAAGGGGAAGGCAATGTACAATAAAGAGGAGGTCAGCACAAAATGACCAAGGCAGAGAAAAAAAGAGAAGCACAAAGAGTTAAAGGCAACAAAGGTGAATACTATTACATACTCAACCTGCAATATTAATAATTTATGAGTACATATGTATATAGACAATCTGTGAAGAGGTAGGAAGGCTAATGGGACTACACCCACAGATACTTATGTTTGACAGACTCTACCTCTACCTATGTATTTAAAGTGCTTCTAATATAGCCTTGAAGGTAGTAGAACATACAAAACTCAATGCCATTGAATCAATTCCAACTCATTATGACCCCCATTGGGTTTCTGACATGGTAAATCTTTATGGAAGCAGATTGCTCCATATTTCTCCCATGGAGTAGCTGGTGGGTTTGCTAACCTTCTGGTTAGCAGTCAAATGCCTTAGGCACTGTTCCACCAGAGCTCCTTAGTAGAACAGATAGTGGACAAAAGTTATGATGTCTTAATGACAACCAAAGACCTTGAAGGAACAAGTAAGGGTAGGGAGGCTCAGGACCATAATCTCAGGGGACATCAAGGTAAATTCACATAACATAGTCTCCAAAGACACAGGGAGACAATTAGTCCAAGGAACTAGTGGGCCATGTGACCTCAGACTACATGACCCTGAAACCAGAAGAACTAGATGGTGCCCAGCTACCACTGTCAACCAATCAGAAAGGGATCAGTGTAAGAGATCCTGGACAGAGTGGCAGAACAATGTGGAACAAAACTCAAAAAGTCACACACAAAAAATACCAGCTTACTGGTGTGATAGACACTGGTGACACCCCTGAGACTATGGGCCCTAGTTACCCTTCAGTTCTGGAATTGAATTTATTCCCATAGCACCAGCCAAACGATAGGCATATAAGATGAACATTTAGACCAGGTAGGTACACTTCTTAGAACAATCAATCATGGGAGATCGCTCAGAGGGCAGGAATGTGCTGGGAGAAGGACACAGGGCAAAGGTAATCACAGGGAGGAAGTGGGAAGAGATTGCAGTCAATGTCTTCGTCTCATCTACTTTGGTCATGCTGTAATAAGGGACCATTCCTGGAGAAGGATATCATGCTTGGCAGAGTGGAGGGACAACAAAAAAGGGGAAGGTCCTCAACAAGATGGACTGACACAGTGGCTGCAACAATGGGCTCAGGTATAGCAAGGATTGTGGGGCTGGCACAGGACCGGGCAGTGTTTCGTTCTGCTGTACATGAGGTTGCTATGAGTTGGAGATGACTCAACAGCACCTAACAACAACAACAGTCAATGTCATGAAAAAAACTAGGTATGAACTGTTGTATGGAAAATGAATTTGCTCTGTACACTTTCATCCAAATCACAATTAAATAATAATAATAATAATAAAACAGCATTTGCCCAGGGATAGAGCTCAAAAGGTGGGAGGGGGTGGGAAGTAAGGACAAAGGAAAGAGTTGGACACAGAAAGTGTGGGGGAAAAAAAAATAGAGTAAAGCAGCCCTGGACCTCAGGAACTGGCCTGGTGCTACCAGCTAGGCCCCAGCAATTGTTCTGAACATCAGCAACTCTAGAGAACATCAGCATGAGACAAGGCCACTCTGAGCTGGGTGGATCAAGACAAAAACAAGAGTACTCCGTAATCACATCTGAACACAGACAAAGCAAGAACTCTGTCCGGAACACAAGAATGACTAAAGAGCTCCTACCCTAGCTAATGTGAGTGACTACTGCTTCCTTCCCAGTCACAGACTTGTTGCCATCAAGTTGCCTCTGACTCGTGGTGATGCTGTGTATTACAGAACAACACACTGCCCGATCCTGTATCATCTTCATTGCTGGTTTGTCTGAGTCCATAACAGCCTTCTAGTTTGGAGTCAAATGCCTTAGGCACTATGCTCCCATAATAACAGCCTTAGCCTCAGTCTACTCTTCCCTCATGCTAGATAAGATTTATTAAGATACGTAATCATAGAATTACCCCCAAATTTCTGATGACATCCATTCTAGAACAAAGGCTCAGTCTCTTAAAAACTTCCCCAAATCACCTCCACAAGCCCAGATATTATAACACCCTCCCACAGAGACACACAGTGGATCCCTACAGTATACATTCTCCCCTGTTGCAATGGGCAGTAAACATGCTTGTCCAACTACTGGCTTGTTCCTCATGGCTGTTATCTGGAGGACACTGACACACTAAACTGAATCACAGGCATGGAAAAAAAAGTCTTGGTGGGCAAAGAGATCAAAGTCACTCAGCTACTAAGTGAGTGGCAGAGGTGAACGTGGGCCTTTCCTCTCCACCCCAAGCTGAATCAGCTGCCAGCAGCTCAGTGCTGGCCTGGGTGGGAGAACCGTGCAGGCCCTGTCTGAAGACATGCCTCATGGCACTGCGTTCTGCTTTCCCCACAACTTACCTGTTGGACAGATGGTTGCCATCCCAGCCCTCCTTCTGCTGCCACATATTCTGGTGGTATTGCCACCTGAGCTCCCAGGAACTACTGAGCTGCTGGGCAGCCATCCCAGCAGGCATGGGAGCAAGCTGCCTACAGTTGCTGACCACACACCCAGCAGAGGGATGATCAGGAAGGATTTAGAAGAAACAGGGACACTCCAGAGCAAGAATGAGAGGCACCGGTTCTTACAGTGCAGAAAACCCTACCCTGACCCTGGTTCTACCACTGACAAGCTATGTAAACTCAGGCAGGTCCCTAAATGTCCCTGAGCCCCAGCTCTCACATCTGTCAAATGGAAAAGTAATACCTGGGCTTGTGCAAATCAACAACATAGTGTTTTTATTACTCCTGTGTCCCAGAGAGCTAACAGGATACACAGAGTCCACATGCACCCTTGTCAAGGTGCCAGACATTCCTCTAGTTTCCACAACAGACAGAGAGGCCACATCTAGACCTGACAAGCTTGCAGAAGGCAGCTCTGTTTTGTCTGTGATTTTGTCAAAGTTTTGGGTGGCAATCAACAGGCTGCCTCTATTTTGCAGATGGCGAAGTTACATATATAACACACAGATACACCCAGTTATATTTGTAGACACACAGATGGACACACCCAGACATACACACAGTCACACACAGAACATTACACCAAATCAGGTCATACACCTGTCTCTTGATGGCTGTGTTCCCAGTTCCCCAAACTGCCAGATATACGAATAAATCATGGGAGAGTCAATGAATAAATGCATCCGTGGACAGGTGCGTAGTAGTGGGGGAATGAATGGACAGATGAGTGGACAGATGGACAGATGGGAGAAAGGGAAGGAAGAAAAGAAAAAGGGAGAAAGAATGGATGGAAGGGTAGGTTGGTGGACAGATATACCCATAAGCCAACTTTCATGTTCACTTTCATGAACTTTCATGAACTCAAACATACCCTGGGACAAAGTCGCACATGAACATATACAAATATGCACTCTATCATCCTCAGATCCTGTTGGTCCCTTAACCACCTCCCTGCCCTCAGCTCTCTCTCCCCTGCCCCCAGGCACCGTGGCCGGTCCCCTGAGGAAGGGCGGAAGTCCCGAAGGAGGCACTCCCGCCGCTGCTCCAAGACCCTCTGCAAGGCCAGCCCCGAAGCCCGGTCCAGCCACCCACCCAGCCAGCCCCTGCAGATGCTCCGCCTCCTGTCAGCCAGGGGTGTAGTAAGTATCCCACACAGCCTCCTCTGCTTGCCCTGGCCTTAACTCTGGGGGGAGGGGGAGGCACCAGTTCAGGGCAGGGTGTGATACATGTCAATGCAGTTTCTGGCAAAATTCCCCACTGGCTTCAGACCTCATGATTGGTTAACCAAATGGTCATTCGCCAGCCTCTGGCAACACTTGACTTGGGGCCTTGAAAATACCTGAGATTTTCATCAGGGAACTATTAAAAATAGTGTCTCCAGGTGACATCATAGGACTATGAGTTTGAAACACCATAGGTTTCTTTGGGGAGGAAAGAGAAAAGAGGGTCTTTGCCATAACAGAGGCACTCTAGTTTTTAAAAGAAGTCTGCATCTGTTCTGCTGGCTGGCCACCAGCACTGGTTACAGATTTGATTTTAACCATAAGCACCATCTTGAATTTGATGAGGATTTTCCTCCATGGCATTCATGTCACTTGAACTGTGCACCCTCAGGTGTCCACACAAAGTCTAGGGAGTTGAGGGTACCACTGCTGTCACTAGTTCCTTCCACAGATGGGATAGAAAAACCAAGGCCCAGAGAGGTTAAGGTCTGGGGCCAAGCTACAGAGCATGGCAATCTGATTTAGCAACCCGGCATTGGAGAGAACTGTGCAGTGCTCCCAGGTCAAAAGGAGGCACTGGATTTGACTGCATGGAATTTCACAACAGGAAGTTTCATGAGGGAGGGATTAGGAATTGGATCTGAATTCAAATCCTAGCTTTGTCAATTCCTGGCTGTGCAACTTTGGGCAAGATGCTTAACCTCTTTGAACCTTCCTTTTCTCATTGGTGAATTTGAAGTAATACCACTTCCTTATGGGGTTTTTTGGGGATATCAAATTAAACAAATAAGTGAATGTCTTTTATAGAGTCTAAAGAGACAGAGAGACAAATAGGAAGCAATTCAATGCTGATGACATTGCCTACAGTTGCTGTTAATGGCTGTAAAGGGACCTGTCTCCTCTAGTGACTATTGAAATTGAAAATTTCAGGGAGCTGCTCCCTTACAAAGTATGAAGTAGAAGCCAGGGAAAGCTCATGGGTGCTTGCATAGAGGTCCAGGAAAGGAAGGCAATGATAAACAACAGTTGGGCAAGGCTGACACAATGGTTATTATCTGCAGTGGATTCTGGGAAACTCTTCTTCATCAGTGAAAGTACACCTCTATCACCAAGGTCTTAATTTTGTCCAGATCCTCTGCCTAGCTGGAACCATCCACAACTCTCCCCAGACCCCTCCTTTGTAGAGATGCCCATGGATACTGAGGATGTGCAGATGGCAAATGCCCACTCCATTCTCCCCTGAATGAATGTCCTAAGAAGGAGTCTTCTCAGTATGGCAGAGCATCCAGAAGCCTGGGTTGAAATCTTGGCTTGGCTGGACAAATCATTTTCTCTCTCTCAGCCTCAGCTTCCTTATCTGGAAAATAGGCATAATTATCACACTTTTCTCCTAGGGGAATAGTTACAAAGGTAAACTTAAAAAATGAGCAGTAAGAGGTGAAAGAATGTTTTTAAGTTAATAAGGGCTGCCCAGTCTCTGTGGTGATGAAATGTGTGGCAGCCCAACTGGTGTCCCTAACTGACCCTCACTGAAAAGTAAAATTGGGAGCAACTGGCTTATACTTTCTCACTTGCCTGAGATGGTTTCCTAACAAGGCCATGTCTATCAAGATGTTGCAAAAAGCTGAGTCTGTCCTCCCACATCAATGGGTGAGGTTCCAAATTGGCTGTAGGTAGTCTGCTTTCCTAAAACACATAGGCTCTTGGTGGCTTTGGCATGAGGTGCCTGAATGTCCTCCATGGCCCTAGGTCCCATCAGAAGAGCTGCAAGACAGGAGTTTATTTGTACTTAGAAAGAAGTGGCCTTAAAAGCTCACCTAGCTCAATGCCTTGCTCATCAAAAAGATTCACAGAAAAGAAATGACTAACACAGCAGAGTTGTGCTCAAATCCTGGCTCTGAGTTTGGGGAAAGGATTTCTGAGCCAGTTTCCTCAGATAATCATAGTTCCTTATTCAAAAGGCTTCTTCTTAGTACAAAAACAAAGTGATGTAAACTTGAGCCCAGCACTTGGCACAGGAGCAAAAATCAGCAAATATTAGCATCCTAAGGAAGACAACATTCTAGAGCCTGGCTTGGCTTTTACAGTGTGGAACCTTGAGTAAGTTATAAACTTTCTGTGCCTCAATATCCAAAATGGGGGTAGCAGTAGGACCTACTTTATGAGATTGTTATGGGAATTCAATGACTTAATATAAGTAAAAAAAAAAAAAAA
>NW_006921635.1:13160839-13161391 GCF_000298275.1 Orycteropus afer afer
TATACAAAGAAAACTACAAAACATTAATACAAGAAACTATAAGAGCCTACATAAATGGAGGAACATGCCACGCTTATGGCTAGGAATACTGAACACTGTGAAAATGTCACTACTACCCATAGCAATCTACAGATAGAATGCAATCCCAATCCAGATTCTATCATCATTCCTTAAATATATGGACCACAAAGAGACTCTGGATAAGTAAAATGCCTGAAGAAGGAGAACAAAGTGGGTCACCTCATACTCTCTGATCTCAAAACCTCCTATCCAGCCACAGTAGTCAAAACAGCCTGGTCCTGATACCAGGACAGACACACAGACCACTGGAACAGAATTGAGAACCCAGAAGTAAATCCACACACCTACAGTCAGCTAATCTTTGACAAAGTGTTGAAACCCCTTAAGTAGGGAAAAAATAGCCTCTTTAACAAAGGGCATCTTTGTCCTTAAGGAGATATCTTACTGAAGATAATTCAGAAACGTTTGCAGCAGTATATTGACAGAGAACTTCCAGAGGTTCAAGCTGGATTCAGAAGAGGACATGGAACA
>NW_006921635.1:13166601-13167568 GCF_000298275.1 Orycteropus afer afer
AAAAAAAAAAAAAAAAGAATGTAACAGGCAAATACTAAACTCTACATAGTGTTTGCTGCTAATTGTAGCAGCAATACTAGGAGTAGCAGTAGAAATAGCAATGGTAATAGTAGTGATGTTAATGTTGTTATTGTTAGCCCCTTTCAAGTTGGCCCCTGACTCATAGTGACCCCAAACACAACAGGATTGGACCACTGTGATCAAAGGGCTCTTATTGGCTCAATTTTCAGAAATAGATTGCCAGACCTTTCCTAGTCTGTCTTAGTCTGGAAGTTTCACTGAAACTTATTCCACATCATAGCAACATCCAGGCCTCTACCACCAGATGGGCGGTAGCTACACATGACGTGCACTGGCTGGGAATTGAAATGAAACCTAGATGGAAAATAAGAATTCTACACTAAACCATGGTGATGATAATAGAGGTGGTAATAGTAGTAGCAACAGTAGTAGCAGCAGTAGTAAAAGCAGTGATAGGAGTGGTAATAATAACATTAATTCCAAACCCAGGCAAAGTCAGTGGCTGAGCTGGGACTATGAGCCAGGGCCCCTGTTTCCCACCCACTTCTTTCCATTCTAGGAGGTGGCTGCAAACCAAATGGCTACCCACACCCCCACTTATGGTTGTCTGGCTTGTGAAAGCATAAAATGCCTTCAAGTCTAGTCCTCTGAGTGCATGCCACACTAGGCCCTTCCTTTCTCATCTTCTCTCTTGCAAAGGCAGAGATGGAAAAAGGTTCCACATTGGAGCAGAAGCTAAAGAGTTTCCAAGAGTCCTGAGTCCCTTCCCTCTGAGTCATGTCTGGGGCCCCAAAGTTTTTCCAAGCTCTCTGTTAAAGATAATAGCAAAGTCATGTTCATTGAATCACTCACTCAATCATTCATTCAAGTCTACCAGTATCAATTGAGCATCTATAACGGGTTCTAACTTGGCTCTCAGGACCCAGTGAATAAGACACTGCACTTG
>NW_006921635.1:13189293-13195452 GCF_000298275.1 Orycteropus afer afer
AAGAGAAATTCCCAAAGGATGAAAAAGAGCTCTTCTTTCTATTATCTAAATAGGAGCTCTGGTGGCACAGTGGTTAAAGCACTCAGCTGCTAACCAAAAGGTTGGCTGCTCTGTGGAAGAAAGATGAGGTACTCTGCTTCCATAAAGATTTACATCCTTGGACACCCTGTGGGCAGTTCTACTCTGTCCTATAGAGTCACTATGTGTTGGAATTGACTCAATGGAAGCGGGCATGTTTTATTATCTAAATGAAGAGACGATGAGCAAGGGAGCACCAACCTGTATTGTCAATGTCAACTGAGTAACCATTTGCATCTTAAGTGCCAGAGTGAGTGACTAGCAGGGGGACACCCAGAAACTGAGGGCAGAGGTAAGAGTGTGTCTATTGGTCCTGATGTCCAAGACTTGAAGGTCTCCTTGGCATTTTCATGCCCATCACCCCCATTCTCATCCTCCCCTCAATTGTGTCTTTCCTACTCTTTGTGCAGGGTGAATGTTGAGCTCTAGAATCTGTGGGTAGGAAGCCATTAGACTGTCTAGACATCTCTAATGATGAGTTTATTGACATGCTTGCAGCACCTGGAAGTGCAGACAGAACACAACAAGACTTGTAAAGACAAAACCAAACAGAGTTCAGCTGAAAGCAGCAGGAATGAATGTCTTTAGCTTACAACTCCACACCCCTAACATCCCCTTCAAAGAATGCTTGAAACAGATCAAATGGAACAAGATGGGTACTCTCAGTACCTGCTAGGGACATGATATAATCTTGGCTGTGCCCTGTACACGGGTGATTGGCTGAGAGGGCAGGTGGGGGTTTAAACCCCTTCATTTGGAGTCCCTGGTGGTGCAAACAGTTACTGTGCTTGGTTGCTAACCAGAAGGTTGGAGGTTCGAGTCTACCCAGAGGTGCCTTAGAAGAAAGGCCTGGGAATCTACTTCCCCAACGTCAGCCATCACCTCTTCCATGGAGTGCAGCACTACTCTGACACACGAGAGGTTGCCAAGAGTCAGAGTCAACTTGATGGCAACTGGTTAAATTTTTTTTAAACCCCTCCCCCCCCAATCACCAAGCTAAAGGGTCCTGGTGGACCAGCAGTTAAGCACTCAGCTGCTAACCAAAAGGTTGGCGGTTCAAATCCACCAGCCGCTCCATGGAAGAAAGATGTGGTAGTCTGCTTCCATGAAGATTACAGCATTGGGAATCCAGTGGAGCAGTCCTACCCTGTCCTTTGGTTGTTATGAGTTGGAATCGACTCCATGGCAATGAGTTTAATCACCTGGCTATGAATACTGATGTGGGGCTGCTTCAGCCCAGACAAGTGTATCTTCTTTCTAAGTTGGGATGCCCTTTTCTAATCCTTGGCCCAGAAGGAGCACCTTTTAAAAATCTGAACAAGGCACTGGATGGACAAATAGCTCTGTTGCATGCAAATGGCCAGACCTAGGCCACCGTTTAATTTTTTAACAGAGTAGCACAGGGTGGCAAAGGATGTGAGGAGACACAGAACAGCTTGCCCCATCTGGAAGGCATCTTGGCTCTGGAAATTGTGACCCTAAGCCTGGAGCCCAGGCTGTTGAAAATCTGCACACAGAGCCCCTGTGTGCTTCCTTTCAGGTCCTGGGTCTGAGAGAGTGTCAAGAGGCAAGGGAAGAAGAGAAAAGGAGAGCCGGCCCTCTGCCACAGACCTTGACCTACAACTTGATCCTAGAAGTTCTCTCTGGCTCCCACACCCAGCCCTGAGCTGGTACAGAGACCTCAATCTTTAGCAAAGGGTCCACTTAGTTCCTAGAACTATTTTGAGTGTGGTAGATCAAATCCTTCCTGAAATATCCATCAAATCCCCAGTCATCTATACCAATGAATTAAGCTAGCATAGACACAAACAAGCTTCCAAGGGACCATGGGACAACTTTGTTCATTTGGCAAGATTTGCTGATATACACTCTATGCCAGACACTGATGGATACTTGGGTACTACACGGAACCAGGTGTGGTCCTGCCCTCAGCAAGTTCTCCACCCAGATGGAGACAGACACTGAAATAAGCAATGAGCCCACTGAGCAATACAGAAGAAGGCACTCATTTGCAGTGAGTGGAAGATTGAATGATACAGAGTGTTGTGCTACTGTGGTCTGGGAATTGAGAGGTGGCTTCCCAGAGGAGGTGAGATGAAAGATGAATAAATGTAGCCATGCAAGGTGGGGAAGTGTGTTCTAGGCAGAGGGAACAGCATGTGTAGTGGCCTGGGGCTTGGAGAGCAAGACGTGGTGGCAGAAGTAAAAAAAAAAACCCATACTCCATCTGCTTAGGTTGTGGGGGTCAGGCTGGGTGGGTGTGAACGAGATGAGGTTTGTGAAGTAGACAGGACTGGGTTGTAAAGGGCATCATAATCTGCCTTGAAGACTTTAGATTCATCCAGAGAAATGGGAATTTTAAACAAGTGGGAAAGGTTTGTGTTTGCTGGCACCAAGGTTAACCCAGTAACATTTGAGTAGTACTTTTGTCTCTGTTTCCTGATGATGATGGAGAAATATGATGCTTTGTAGAGTTCTCAATTCCAACCACACAAGTGACCTGTGGATAATGAGGACAGGTGGAGACACTCTGTAAGTGCCCCTGTGAGCTCAGGTGTGGGCCGGAGATGAACACAGCAAGGTCCCCTTCTCCATACACTGTCCCCTCACTGCACAGAAATTCTAGCCCATGGAGATCCATGATACACCAGGGAGATGCATTCAGGTAAAAGAGGAAGGCTGAGAACAAGTACCTGGTGGAGAGAAAGGCCTACGTTGGATGTCCCCAGGTAGCAAGCCACCAGGTAATGGAAACCTGGCCTTTTCAGAAGCCAGCGACTGACTCCACTGTCAACTTTCTCACTTATCTTCCACCCTGGTTCCTGTCAAGATGGCTTTGACTGAGATTCAACTGTGACAGATGCTGCAAGCAAACATTCACCCTATCTGGGGCAGGTTCCATGACCCACCCCTGGACCAAGCCCCAGCCTAAGAGCTCAGGTCTCAGGATCCGGGTGCCTGACATGATGTTTCTTCATTTGTGACAGAGGTGCTGGGAAATATATGGCATCCAAACTGTGAAGGGGAGAGAAAACAGGAAGTGAATGGGTATAGGGCCTTTACATTATTTTAAAATATGTCTCACTCTAGAAAATTCTAACTGGGAAACCTTATTTTGAGGTCTTTCTCTCAAAGCAAAGCTAGCCAGATCACAAAGCAGGTATAATGACAGGTGTGCCAAGTAGAACTTGGTAAAGTTGGACCATCACCTCATTTTTGTGCAAAGCCTCCTGGGAGAATCCACAAAGGAAATCTTAGCTTCCCAACTGCAGACACTGAACTTGAAAGCTGCTGGACTTAGGTCAGTTTTTCTCATAGATCTGGTATCTCTGCCTCACCCTCATGACCAGTGTCTGAGAAGGCAGAAATGGTTCCCAAAGAAAGCGCCAAAGTCCCAGTCCTTTATGCCCAAGGTACCTGCAATAAAATAAGAAAGCTTCTTGCTAGCCAAGTTTGCCCAAACATTTGTGGAGCCTGAGGCCCATATACTATAAAACCAAAAAAACCAAACTCACTGCTGTCGAGTCAGATCCGACTCATAGCGACCCCTTCTTGGGTTTCTGAGGCAGTATCTCTACAGAAGTAGATTGCCCAACCTTCCTTCTGAGGAGTGGCTGGTGGGTTTGAACCACCAGCCCTCTGGTTAGCAGTCTCTCTAAATCAACTCAACAAATTTAAATAAAGTCTTTAGTTGAAAATTGCTAAACGTGTCTGTTTGCAACTTTGACTTTATATGTCTTGACAAACATACCATCCTGATTTGGAAAGTCAGTTTTGAATTTACAGTCTTAGATCCCTCGGAGTGCCTGGTCTAAACATGACAGCATGGGAGAGAACCTGTCCTTAGGCCTCGGCCTTCTCTTTCTCAATTTCCCATCAAGTCCCCCAGGCTGGCACCATCCAACACCATGATGAGCCTCACACACACGAATGTGGACACTTCAGCCTGAATGTCCATGTTCTGTACAAACAGCCACCCTTGGACCTAAGAATGTGCCTACTTGAGGCATGGCCCACCCTTGGGAGAAGACATCTATGAAGGACACTCATAGAGACCCTGGATGGAGCTCAGGGGAAATTTAAACAGAGAAATCTGGGATCTGTTTGGCCCCGTAGATTTCTGCCCCACAGAAAGGTTATCACTGGAGGAGACCCAAGACAGGGGTCCCTCTTGCAGAAGCTAAGCTTGGTACGGTCGGTGAGGGCAAGGACTGAAACCACTGTTGTCCCAGTGATACTGGTCTCAGCATGTAAAGAAACCCATTCATTGAGATTCTACTCACTGCCTTCCCAAATGCTGCCTCTCCCTCACCTCCTTTACTCCTTCATCTACTCTAGATGGGCCCCAAATAGAATTCTGAGGACCCCTCTTCATCCCCACTCACTCAAAAGCCAAATCTCCAAACCCTTTCCAAAGCCCTTTGCTGCAGCACATCCTATGTCCTCTCAGCACTAAAACCTAGATAGTTGCAAACTCTGGCCACCATTTGCAATTCCGTAAAGGTTTCCTGAGGCAACTTGGGCATTGAGGGACTAGCTTATGGTTGATGGCCTGAGGTCAGTCAATGATAAAACCAAACATGGAATTGATGCCCCACCTGTCCAGAGCATAACAATCAAGGTTCAGGGCCCAGTGTGAGGATGTGCAGAAAGGTGTGTGTGTTTTCTTGTCATTTGCGACTCTAACAATGGACTCACGTTGCCCGCTCTTCCCTTTCTCTTACACCTTACCTACCTACTAAAGGAGGAGTTCTTGCTTGGTAAGTGGATACAATCCGCAAAGACATGAGAGAATTTATTAGAAGCCACTTGAGAGCCTTAGCTACCTTCTACAGGGGGAAAAGGACACACACAAATATCCGTAGACACCTTTTTTGTTTGTTTGTTTTCAGTCAGACTGTTTGACTTCCATTTTTTTTTTTTTTTTGTCCTCCCCTTCTTTTCCCCTTTAGTTGAAAATTTCTAAACGTGTCAGTTTGCGACCTTGACTTTATATTTTAAGAGACCAAAAACTCTCATCTTTATTTCATTTCTTTTCCCCCATGTGATATTTGTTTAGGTTTTATCCAGGCAACTTTTTTCTTTACCAAAAAAAAAAAAACAGTAAAACTCACTGAGGATTTGGTTGAAGTTTAAATTTTTGACTTTGTCTCCTTATTTTTATTTCCAAGGTATATTTTTTTCAGGCCCATAGCCCTGTTTCTTTTCCCCCTTTCCTTTATTTTCTATTTTGATTATTATTTTCTTTTTTAGGTTGAGTTAAGGGTGTTTACACCCCCCCCCCTTTCTATTCTATTGTGTTTTCTCTTTTGTTTGAATTAACTCATTAGAAATTAAAATTCCATGATTTCCTTTTTCTTTTGTTTCACCTGGACCGCATGCCTTTTCTCTGCATGATACCCCAATCTTCCAGTTACTCTAGCAGGGGGTAAACAAATATCTCCTTTCTGTGGTATTCTTTCAGGAATTTGTGTTTTTGTTTTTTGGCGTCTCTTCTCCTCCTCTCTCTCTTTCCTTTCGTTACAGTGCATCATGACGGTAAACATTTCTTGCTTATTTAGACACAGCCCACAGGCCCTGGGCTCAGCAGTGTCCAACGGGTCTTTTTGCTTTCAGATCACTGGGTCGGGGTCTGCTGCTGACCTCTTTACCAAAACAGCCAGCCCGCGCCCCACCTCGCGAGGATGCTCCCAGGAGTATGACTCAGGCAACGACACCTCCTCACCACCCTCCACGCAGACCAGCTCGACCAGGTCACGGGGTCAGGAGAAGGGGAGCCCCAGTAGGGGCCTGAGCAAGAGCCAGGAACTCAACAGTGGCAACACTTCTGATTCAGGGAACTCCTTCACCACCTCCTCCCCCCAGAACAAGGGGGCATCTTTGGAGAATCTCTCCCCCACCACCAGGGGCAGAGAGTCAAGGTCAGTGCACCTCAGAGGGTGGGATGGGGATCCTGCCTTAGCTCTACCATCTTAGTCTCTCACCCCAGCTCCTCAGGACTTTTTCATTTGCAAGACAGAGAAAAACTCAACTCCAGTTCAATGTAGCATCAGGTACAGCTGCATCTAGAGACTCAATATA
>NW_006921635.1:13195962-13201688 GCF_000298275.1 Orycteropus afer afer
GGACCAAACCCGCTGGCCTGGGGGATGTCGCGCTTTCATTAGTCAGCATCTGTCACATGCTGCCTCTGGGGCTAAAGAGTAGGGTCTTCCCACTTAAACCAGAATTGGGTGAGAGGTGGTTCCCTGAAGGAAAAACCCGGATGCTGCCATCAGGAAGAGGAGAGGAGGCAGGTGGGCAAAAAACAGATGTTAGTTTTTCCAATAACCACAGGATATAGTTTCTCATTACACTGATTTTTTTAAGTCACTGTCATTTAAGTATATACCAGAGGACAATTTTAGGTAAGGGAGGATCAGGCTGCCGGAACATTTAGACTTCCCAACTCACTTGCCTGTCTGCATACACTTTATAGACAGCAGTTGCCTGCAGAAGGCCCATGGGCTGGCTACGTTCCACCAGTTCCTCCCCCACTTACTCTAACACTCAAGAAATAATAGCAAAACACGAATCACCAGGAATAATGTCACAGTAACAGCCACTAAAATGGACTGACTGCTTACTCTATACCATTCATTCAGCTGGTTCACCCCCAACCTATTTTCAAGTACCTCCCATGTCCCAGGCACTGGGCTTGGGGCTGGAGCTAGAAAAATGGCATGGTCCCATTCCTGAGCATGATGAGGCAGGTGCAGAGACGCAGGTGGGGTGGGAAGAGGTTTGCTGATGAAATCTACTGTGCTAGCAGTGGGATCTCCCTTCCTCTTGGGGTAGGGGTCTGCCTCTGTTCAGTGGACTTAGGAAAGATGGCCAAAGCCGTGGCACTGAAGCAGTTAACAGGTTCCTCAAGGACAAGCCACCCTTTGTCCCCAACACATAGCCTACTTGAGTCCTAGACTAGCTAGCAGCTTGGCATCCACATGCAGACTTGGCCTCTGGTTTGTCTGCTCCGGGACATCCCTGGCCTCAGCTCACAGTCTGGCTTGTCTGGGAGCCAGGTTGGGGCAGAGGACATGTCAGTGTCTCCAGCTAGGGAGGGGGGTGGTAAGGAATGACACGTGTCTACTGATATACTGCAGAGTTGGTAGGCAGGAAAAAGCAAGCAGAGCAATAATATCCATGATAATAATGGTCAGTTAGCCCACACCTCATGGCAACTCCATGCACAAGAGAAAGCATTGCCTGCTCCTGCACCAGCCCCATGATCGGCTGCAGATAAGACTATTGCTACCCACCAGGTTTTCACTGGCTAATATTCAGAAGCAGATCTCCAGGCCTTACTTCCTAGTCTGTCTTAGTCTGGAAGCTGTTGAAACCTGTTCAGCATCAAAGCAATATGTGAGCCTCCACAACAGATGACTAGGGGCAGCATGGACATGCACTGGCCAGGACTCACAGTCAGGTCTCCCACACGAAGGGGAAAACTGTACCTCTGAGCCACCACCCTCCCCCATGATCATAATGGCAACTAATTTATTCCTCCTTAAGGAGCTCTGGTGTTGGGGCCGACTCGACGGTACATAACAGTAACAACAACAACAACAACAAAGGAGCTCTGGTAGCGTAGTGCCTAAGGCACTTGACTGCTAACCAGAAGGCTGGCAGTTCAAACCCACCAGCCACTTCTCAGAAGGAAGGTTGGGCAATCTACTTTCATAGTGATACTGCCTTGGAAACCCAAGGAGGGGTTGCTATGAGTCGCATCCGACTCGAGGGCACATAACAACAACTACAGGCTAGGTGATATGGCAAGTGATTTCCATGCACGATCTCCCTAATTCCCCATAAAATCTTATGGGATAGGTGCTACCATAACCCTGTTTGACTGGCAGGGAAACCACCAGAGGCTCAGAGTGGTCCAGAAATGCAGTCACTAAGTGGGAGCGGCAGGATTCAAATGCCGATCTGTGTCCAGAACTAGAGGGGAAACCTGAGGGCCATGTAGCTTTACCTGGCTGATTGGACCTGTGTGGACGGCCAAATTAAATCATTTGGACTTAGCTTTTCACTTTTGAAATGTAAGTGATCATTAAATCCATGGATGTTTACCAGCCAAGAGCAGACGGGTCAATAAACATGGGCTCAGTGGAAGAGGTGTCAACTCACAATCAGGAGCAGCACACAGGCTAACGGTGGAGGAGCTGGTGTGATGGCAGGGGCGTATGTTTTGGAGTTGGACAGAGTTTGGGACTCTAGGTGGCTCTGAACAAGTGCTAACCTTTGTCTTCTCAATAAAGTGGGGATACCAGTACTACCAGCTTCAGGAGCTTGTGGGGGCCATTCAGTAAGATGATGCTTCTCACGTGCCCAGGACAGTGAAGAGGTTCAAAGAGTTTATTCCACAACTATGTATTGAGGTCCTAGTGGCGTAGTGTCTAAGGCATCTGACTGCTAACGAGAAGGCTGGTGGTTCAAACCCACCAGCCACCCCTCGGAAGAAAGACTGGGCAATCTACTTCTGTAGTGATACTGCCTCGGAAACCCAAGAAGGGGTTGCTGTCAGTCGGATCTGGCTCGACGGCAGTGAGTTTTTTAGTATACACGTAAGGAGCCCTGGTGGCAGAGAGGTGAAGCACTTGGCTTCTAACCGAAAGGTAGGTGGTTCGTACCCACCAGCTGCTCTGCAGGAGAATAATGTAGCAGGCTGCTTCCCTCATCAGGCCCTGTGCTAGGTCCTGGGATACAGTGCTGGGGAGACAAGAGTCTCGTTCCCGAGGAGCTCAGTCTCTGGTGGAAGAAGAGTAGCACAGGAGCTAAGGGCTGAGGTCTTACATCCGAGGTCACACAAGCCAGACGTAGAGGGGCATCAGAGAAGGCTCCCAGGAGAGAAAGTCTAACTACAGCCTGAAGCATGAGTGGGAGGTCAGGTGAACAGGGAGGGAAGAGTGTTCCAGCAGTAGGAATGGCCTGTCTGAGAGACAAAGGAGAGAAGAGACTCCAGGAGGAACAAGAAGCCTGGTATGGCTGCAGTCAGGGCAGGAGAGTGGCGAGAGCTGAGACAAGGGGTGGGCAGGGGTCGGGTCATAAAAGACCTTGAGAAATGTATTAACTGGATTTGAAGTTGAGCCTTGGCTCGATTCAAATGAATACGTCCTTACTCAGAACCCCACCGGAGCCTAGCATGACCCTAAACAGAGTGGGAATAGAGAAGACAGGTGGCCCTTACTATTTGGGTGATTTTGAATAAGCCTTCACCTTTCTTTGGGTCTCAGCTGTCCCATCTGCCAAATGGGCTACACCAAAATTTCCCAGACTTAAACCAACTACATGACACCTTCATGATCTTCACATATCCATTGTACTTACGGCGCTCCTCAAAAAACAAACTAAACTCACTGCCACTGAGTCCATTCCAACTGATAGCGACCCCCCATTGGGTTTCCAAGTCTGTCAATTTTGACAGAAGTAGATGCCCAACCTCCTTCTGCAGAGCAGCTGGTGGGTTTGAACTGCTGACCTTCTGGTTGGCAGCCAAATGCCTTATCCACTATGGTACTCCTACTTACTTAAATAAATTAACTTCTTATATAAATACATTTAAAGGAAATTTATAGCACTATCAGTTGTCCAAAATAGAAGACACATTAAAACAATGTATTTCATTCTAGTTACCGTTGCCTGCCCAAGGCTCCAGGCCTGAAGCCTGTGCTCTTGCACACACACTCTCTGTCTTTGGGATGAGAGCCTGTTGGCGCAATGGTTAAGCATTCAAACCTACCCAGCAGCTCTGCGGAAGAAAGGGCCAGCAGTCTGCTTAGTCCTGCTGTCCTATGGGATCGCTATCAGTCAAATCGACTCCATGACACACAACAGCACCCAACCAAGGCTTTCTCATTAATGTCATCAGGATAGAAAAAGACTTGAAAGGGCCTATTTCTTACCACATGACTTGAGGTGATCTAATGGCATGCCCATCCCCACCTGGGGCTGCACCCCACACTCTGAAACATTGGACAGTCTATTCGTAAGGTCTTATCTGTCTCTACTCCTCTCACATATATGGGCTAAGAAGTTTTTCCAGAAGAAGTTGGATGAAAAAAGGTGGACACAGGGTTCTCTGGAAGGGCATCACAGCCTAGGCACAGGTTTGGACCTGAGGACTAGCTCCAGATGCTCCCAGACCAGCAGGCAGGCCAGTGCTAACCGACCTTCTCCCTCCACAGAGGCTTCCAATCCCCGTGCCTGGAATACTCCGAGGTGAAGAAGTCCAGTCTGGTCCCATCCACAGCCCGGAGCTCCCCCACAGGAAGGTGCTCCCGCAGCTCTTCCTATATCAGCAGCCGCTCCTCCAGCCACTCCTCCCACTCCCCAAACCCCAGGGCCTCCCCCAGGTATACGCGGAGCCAATCCACCTCCTCTGGGAAAAGGTCAGTGCAAATTTAGCTTTTGCTCTTTAATGCTTAGCTCCTCTAGGAGTTTGTTAAGGTAACTGGGGAGAACTTTTGGTCACGGGGAAGAGGACTCAGACAGAGTTGAATGTGAATACACATTCCTCCCATTACTAGCTGGTGGCCTTGGGGAAGTCACGTAACCTCTCTGAGCCTCAGGTTCCTTATCTGAAAATGACAACAGTAACAATACTCACACTGGAAGATTTTTTTTTTGTTGACTGATGTGTATAAATGACTTAACGCAGTGCTTGGTATATAATGTATGCTAGTTACTATTGTTTTTGGCATGAGGACGAGCTAATGTGAACCAATTCACTGCTTCTGCATTAAGAAATTTACCCCAACACTTAGCATCCTTAAACAGGAATTATTTCCTTGGTTCACAGTTCTGTGGCCCATCAAGTAGGGCTGGGCTCAGCTGGGTGGTTGTTCTGTGCTAGCTGAGCTCACCCATGTAATTGATCAGCTCGTGGGCTGACTGGTAGCTGGCGGGACTAGGATGACCCTAGCTGTCTTCATCTCTGCTCCACGGATGTCTCATACACCAGTAGACGACTCTGGGCTTGTTTGCATGGTGCTAGCACCAGGATCCTTGGAAAGCTGGTGGAGAAAACAAGGCAGCAATGTTCTAAAGGTGGGAGGCAATAACAGAGAAGAGAGAACACTGGAAGTCGGATAGAGGTTAATGTTTTGGATACACAATAGTACAGTACAGGAATATCAAGAGCATTCGTGGGAGCCAAACAGACCTGGTCGAATCCCTTATCGGCTGCATCACCTTGAGCAAGTTCCATCACCTCTCTGTGCCTCTGTTTCCCCATCTATAGGATGGGACTGAGAATAGTACCACCCCTCAAGGGCTGTGTTGAGAAATAAACCAGAAAATGCACACGAAGCCCTGAGTTTCGGGCTTGGCACGTAATAAAATGCGTAATAATCATAGCTAACGTCTTTCACCCCTGGCTTTGTGCCAATGTGCTGAATTACCCCAATTCACTCCTGTAATTTACAACCCTATAGGGTGGTGGTTGTTCGCTGCTCTTGAGTAGACTTACAACTCATAGCAGCCCCAGTCTCATAGGGTTTTCTAACTTCTTGTTCTTATGTGCTGTGGAGTTGGATCTGACTCATTGCGACCCCTCCTTGGGTTTCCAAAGCAGTATCACTACCACGAGCCTTCTGGTTAGCAGTCATGTGCCTTAGGCACTACGCTACCAGAGCTTCTAGGCTGTAATCTTCACAAAAGCAGATTCACAGGTCTTTTCCCTCAGGAGTCACTGGGTGGGTTTGAAGTGCCAACCTTTCAGTTAGCAGCCAAGTGTTAAACCACTACCACCAAGGCTCCTTCCCTAGTGAGTAAACACTATTATCTCCATCTTACAAATGAGAAAACAGAG
>NW_006921635.1:13203343-13206438 GCF_000298275.1 Orycteropus afer afer
CGGAGACGTCGGTCCTACTCGCCCATGAGGAAGCGCAGGAGAGACTCCCCCAGCCACCTGGAGGCCCGCAGGATAACGAGGTGAGGCCAGCAGGGGAAAGGCCGTTCAGGCTGGAGCATCTCCCCCTCCGGCTGTTCCCCCGCCGGCTGTTCCCCCTCCGCCGCCGCTTAAATGCCAGGCCTTGGATGTATGGAAGGGGAAAAGGGTGGAGCCAGCCTGCGGAAAAGGGCGGCACCTAAGGGTGTGGCCAGGGTTTGGGGGCGGGGCTGAGAAAGGGGTGGGGCTTGTCCAGGAAAAGGGATACAGCAACGGGGCGGAGCCTTTGCCTGGGGAGGGGACTAGGGCTTTGGCTACATCCCACCCTCAGACCCACACGTTCTTAATGTCAGGTTTAAATAGACTTGGGCATAAATATACCTTAAAGCCTGGGTGGAGAGGGAAAAATTGGGTACTTAGGTGCTGAGAGGACGTAGAGCGAGCCTGGGCGGTAAGGGGCAGTGCACTGGCCTAGGATTCAAACCCAGCAGTCCCACTTTCCACGTGACTCCAGGAAAGTCTGTTGACCCAGGGAACCTCAGTTTTCTCACCATTAGATGATGAGGAAAAAGCTCCTGGGCTATGATGAGGATGAAATGGAGGGAGCAGGCCGGAAGGGGCTTTGTCATACTTGCCAAACGCCAGAGCACAGTGTGTATTGGATATTAATCACATGGCCTGAATAGGTGAGTAAGGTTTCCTGTAACAGGTGGGGCCTTAACAGAGAAAAGCCCTAGAACAGAAGCCAGAGGTCTGAGAGGCAGCAAATTGGTCAGGCCTTGAAAACTGGGCGAATCAGCAATGCCTCCCTGAAACTGGCTCTCAAGGATAGTTGCTTGGACTCTTCCTTCTGACCCTACAAGGGTCAGCCACTTAGTCCAGAAACCCCCAGAGAGAGGGATCTTGGCAGCCCAGTACCTCCTTCCTAGGGATGACCTGAAGAAGGACAAGAATGTGTGCCCCAGAAAGTAGGACCTGGGGTGATGGTGTCCTCTGTTCAAACATCCCAGAGCATCCTATCCCAGCCAGGCACACAGTAGGGGCTCCTACACTCATTGCCTTGACAAAAGTTGTACTTGGGGTCAATTTGGAGGACAAGGCTGAGATAAGGAGAGTGGTGTTTCCAAAGGCTACCTGGTTTCCTCTGCCAACCCCATAGAATCCATCTTGAGTAATCTACTCAGTGTTTCCCAAACTCCATTTACCAGCATCATTGTTACCATTTTTGCCTTGTCTACCTACTTACAGTACTACTGTTAGGAGCTCTGGTAACGTAGTGCCTAAGGCACCTGACTGCTAACCAGAAGGCTGGCGGTTGAAACCCACCAGCCACTCCTCGGAAGGAAGATGGGGCTATCTACTTCCGTGGTGATACTGCCTCGGAAACCCAAGGAGGGGTGGCTATGAGTCAGGTCTGACTCGACGGCATATAACAACAACAACATATCTATTTAAAGAAAATTAAGACAGACTACAGTAATTGGGGGGAGCTCTGGTAGCATAGTGGCTAAGGCACTTGACTGCTAACCAGAAGGCTGACGGTTCAAACCCACCAGCCACTCCTCGGAAGGAAGGTTGGGCAATCCTACTTCCGTAGTGATACTGCCTCGGAAACCCAAGGAGGGGTCGCTTTGAGTTGGGGCCGACTCGACGGCAAATAACAACAACAACAACAACAACAGTAATTGGGAAACCAGCCTCTCTCACCATAAATAGCACGTTCTAGTAAAAGTAAAGGAAGCCTAGCGGCACAGTGGTTAACACTCAGCTGTTAACCAAAAGGTCCACCAGCCACTCCACAGGACAAAGGCGAGAAAGATGCGGCAGTCTGCTTCTGTAAAGATTACAGCCTTGGAAACCCTATAGAGCAGTTCTACACTGTCCTGTAGGGTCTCTGTAAGTCAGAATTGACTCAATGGCTATGGGTTTGGTTTTATTTTGGTAAAAGTAAATAAAAACCAAAACCAAACTCATTGCCATAGAGTTGGATCCAACTCATAGCGACCCCTCCTTGGGCTTGTGAGGCGGTATCACTATGGAAGTAGATTGCCCAACCTTCCTTCCGAGGAGTGGCTGGTGAGTTTGAACCACCGGCCTTCTGGTTAGCAGTCAAATGCCGTAGGCACTACACCACCAGAGCTCCTAAAAGTTAACAAAGCAAAACAAAACTATGATGAAAGCTGAGATACAGATTCTGCTGTCAGCTGAAGGCTCTGAGCCCTGGCTTGCCTTGTTTAAAAGGGAAATTATCAAGACATAGCATCAAGCTGGCACTTTCCCCTGGATGGTCTCTGGGCTGTTGGGGAAATTGGAGAAATACTGCTTTCCCTGGAGGTCAGGGTGAGGCTCCTGAGTTGTTGTAGGAAAAGTCTGGGCCTCATGCCTCCTTCCTCTGGTCTCTGCAGTGCCCGGAAACGCCCCATCCCCTACTACCGGCCCAGCCCCACCTCCTCGAGCTGCCTCAGTAGCGCCTCCTCCTGGTATAGCAGCAGCAGCAGCCTCTCCACAAGTCGCAGCTACTCTCGGAGCCGGAGCCGGAGCCGGAGCCGGAGCCGGAGTCAGAGTCGGAGCAGGACCCGCAGTAGCAGCAGCTCCAATTCCCGGAGCCGGAGCCGGAGCCGGAGCCGGAGCTACAGCTCAGCAGACAGCTTCTCCAGCACGAGGCGCTAAGCAAGGGCCCTCCCTCGAACCTGCTGCCCATGGGGCCCCTTCACTCTGCCAGCCTCCCCCACTACCTGTCCACCCTGCCTTCTCCTTGGTGACAGACTTGGAGGGCTCCTGGCCCCTGTCCTTCCTCCTCTCCTAGGGAAGAGAAAAAGAGGGTCCAGGGGGAGGGTCCACCCTATGCCGAGCTGCCTCAGTCTCTACCAGTACCATCCGGGGGGCTCAGCTCAGGCCTAGGCGCATGGAGAGAACCACCATCTTTTTGGCACAAAGATCTTAAGGTTTTGTAAAGAGCGATGAGCCCATAGCTCAAAAGTTGGGGCCTGGCCAGGAAAATGCTGAGGCAGTTCTGCTAACAGGAGGCACACCTAAGGCCAGTGGTCAGTCATCCCCAC
>NW_006921635.1:13206538-13235372 GCF_000298275.1 Orycteropus afer afer
CCCCCCCCCCATTCAATCCCATGGCTGCACATTTATGGATCCCAAGCAAGGGAGAGATGAGAGAGGAGGGCAAGGGTAGTTCAGGCCCAGGAGACGGGGTCAGGCCTTTCACTTCCCTAACTGGGACAGAGCAAAGGCTGAAAGGTGCTTGGGTTCTAGAAGAGAGGACATACATGGTGAGTAGGAGATGTGGCCGTTTGAGTTGGTAACAGCTATCAGGAAACAGGTGACAGGTTCCCTAGAGGCCCATTGGGTCATGAGTATAGAGGCAAAAGGAAGGAGTCAGTGTTCTGCTCCCAAAATTTCAGCACGGTCAGGGGAAGAAGCCCAGCAGGTTCCAGCAATGGAAAGGCTACCACATGGCTTACACAAAATGTCTCTTGGCTGTTCACAGGGACCCTGCACTCCCACTGAGGAAGGACACAGTGAAACAGTTGGGGCAGCTTGGTTTCTAGCCTCAGTTCCCAAATTTCCTCAGCCCCACTAGCTGGCAACAGCTTGATTCCACGGGACCATCTGTTGAACATTCCCCCGGTGCCATGGCCTGCTGCCAGTCCCCAGCGCCAGCCAGTCTGGCCTTCTCCTGCTGTTGGCGCCTGCCCACCCCCTCCCCACTGCCCAGACTGCCACACCCTGGATTCTACCCAGTGCAGCTGGGCACCCACCTACCCACCCACTCTTTGGCTTACTCCAGCCCCCTTGCCTCTCAGGAATTTTGCCAGTTTGGGGCACAGTAGCTCAGGTTTTTTGGGGGAAGACCCAAATCCAGAGAGTCTGGGGAAGAGGGGCTTGGATGTTCCTTGGCGTGGGCTCCCACTGCGTTCTGGGGTTTGTCGGCTTCAGGGAACCCCACCTTCATTTCTGTCCCCATCCCACCTTCCCCCTTGCCTGGAGCTCCCCAGCGAGAGTAAGTTGATCCCTGACACGCAAATACCACCAGCTGCCCCAGCCACAGAATGTGCTGAGGACAGGGTGAGGGCAAAGAGCCTTAAAATAAACTCTAGGGCATCCCCCTCACCAGCTGACTGGCTTTCCAGAGCTTGGTGGGTGAGTTTCGGGTTTGTGGTGGCAACAGTAACAAGGCAGAGAGCTGAGGGAGAAAAGGGTCAGTTCCTAGCTTAGGATCCTGGGCCTAGAGAGAAGCAGGAATCCAACAGTCTTTATCCCTCCCACCCCAGGGAAAACACTTGGACAGAAATTCTCTTTCTTGGAAGTCTTGCCTCCGCCCTCCTCAATCTCTCCCATCACATCAGCCTGTGGGGCCAGCAACTCCTTCCACCTTGAGGACAGAGGAGTGAACCGGCCACAGCTAGGGGTGGAAGACGCGCATGCTCGCTGGCTAGGCGTAGGCCCCGCCCCCGAGCGAGCCTCTGATTCCTGACAGGAGTGATGCCAATGCTGTCACCGCAGAAGGCCGGCTGGCAGGTGTCTGGGACAGGGGCAGGTGCCCTGGGAGGGCATGTACAGCAACTGTAAATAACCCTCTTCCCCGCCTAGGGACCCAGACTGGACTCCAGTCTCCCTTCGTGGCCTCCGGAGCCACGGAACCGCCCAGCAGGACAGCAGTGGTGGCACTAGGGCCGTGCCCGGACTGACTGCCTTTGTTCAAACAACCTAGGGGACCATTTCGCCTGGGGCGCCCAGCAAACCTTTTATTTATGTTATTTATTTATCTATTTATTTATTTATATGGTGACGTCTTGTCTCCCACCCCCGCTCCCTGAGACCTTTGGTTACCATTAGAGTATTATTTATTTGTACGGAGGGGTAGGGTGTGTGAGTATGTATGTTTGTGTGTGTGTGTGTGTGGGGGGGCGTTTCTAAATTATTTTTGTGCATCTTCCCCCACCCCCACCCAGGCCTCTGTGGATGGATTTTGAGAAGCTGGGTGGAGGTGGAGGTGTCAGCCTTTACCCTGAAGGTGAAGCCCCCAATACCTGGCAACCCGGAACATCCTAGAGGAGTTTGCCCCAAGCACATGGGGCCCACGATTTGTCCCTCAGCCTGATGTCATTGATGCTCTGCCCCAGCGCCCTGTCCACAAGCTACCTCACTGAGTGACCCAAGAGATGCAGACAGCCAAGGCCTGTGAGCGCAGATGCTGAATCGAGGCAGCAGAGCGGGTGCTCACATGGGGCTGGAGTCTACAGGTAGCATGTAAGGGACAGACTGCACAAAGGCAAAATGGCTTATGAAAGTCCCTCAGGGAGGGACCAGCCTGGAGACAGATGTGTTTTCTCTTGGCAAATGGGTGAGGCTTCCCCTGAGAACTTACTGAATGAAGCGGTTGCCCGTGGGGGTTGAAAATGGAATGCTGGGATGGCACGTGGAGGGGCAAGGTGCTCAGATGAAGAGAGGATGGCAGGAGCTGAGTGGACTAAAGGAGGAGAAAATGTTTTCCCCTGACTCCAGGGCATGTCCTACCAGGCAGCATCACCCACTCACTTTTCTGTGCAGTTGGTGGGTTTCGTGTGAGTTAAAAGCAATTTGGCCTCACTGTACCTAATTTCCCCTCACCCACTGGGATTTAGAGACTGCTCTGGTGGAACTGAAGTAGAGTCAGGCTGCTTTGTGAAAAGGTACCAGCCACACTGGGAAAGACCCACCAACCCAAGGCAAAGCCTTTTTCTCTAATCTCTAGCTGTTCCACCTGGGGAATTAGGAAAAAAAAAAGAGAGACCCTGAAATTAGGAAAAACAAGATGACAGAAACCACCAGATGCTTCCCCTGAGAAGGTCACTTTGAAGCCCATCCTGGGACCTGGGACCCAGAGCCCTTTCCTAGTCCTGCCTCTCTGCCCAACTGGCATTGTTTCCTGGCCATTGGCTAGAGAGGGCTCAGCCCTTTCCAAAGTCACCCTACACTGCCCTGCACTTGCCAGCTTGCCTGGTCAAGCCTTGGATTTGGTGAGATTTTTGCAACATCCCAGGTGGTTTTCCTGGCAGTGTGACTCCATCCAAACCCAAGGCGGTATCCTACCCTGGGGGAAGTGTATAAAAAGGCTGCTTCAGATGCCTTCTGGGGGTGACTTCAGCTCCTCCCTCATTTGGTGGGTTGCTCTACTTTACACTCTTTTTCAAAATTTTTTTTTTTTTTTCTATCCAAAAATAAAACTCCTGCTGGGATGTTGGCAACCTTGATTAACCAGAGCCCTCAATCCTTGGCCTGCTGTTTCCAGGCCAACTTAACCCTCATTATTGCAGCAAATGAGACAGATTCCCTTAACCCCACTCATTGTGAGGACAGATCTTAAAAGCCAGCATCCAAGAGGGCAGAGGAAGATAGCTGGAGGTCAAGTACCATAGACCCAAGCCCTCTGACCGTCTCCCTATAGCCATGCAGTCAGTCACCGGGTGAACTTGAGCGAAGTGCTCTCCTTCTCTCGGCCAAAGTTTCCACCTCTGTAAAGTGGATGGGCTTTTTGAGATACCACCAAAATGTTGACATTAGGCCTGAGAGATTGTCCAAAGCCTTGATTAAGCTCACAGACACTCACGAGGAAAAGGAAAATATTCTTAAGGATTTTTAGGAGGGCTCATTAGAAAGAGTCCTGTGGCACAATGGTTAAACAAGTGGCTGCTAACTGAAGGGTCAGCGGTTCAAACCCACCCAGCAGGTCCATGGGAGAAAGATGTGGTGATCTGCTCCTATAAAGATTACGGCCTACAAATCCCTATGGAGCAGTTCTATTCTGTCATGTGGGATCCCCATGAATGAGAATTGACGGGATGCTTAACAACAGCTCAATCACGAGAGTTAAAAACTAAAAGCAAGTCTTGAATCCCCTTCAGCTAATTGGGAAAAGCTAACCCACCCAGAAACATTCTAGTTAAATGAGGTCTGACTGCATTCTTATGTCAGTCTTTGGGCTTTGAAGGAAGTTAATCTTCCAAAAGCAAGAAATCAAATTCGGAAAGACACAAGCGCCCACACGTCACTTCCTCAGACCCAACCTCTTTTCCAAAAGGCTTTGCTTGAAGAGGTTAGAATTCGGAGTGCTCCCAAAGGTCTGGAAAGCACTTTTTTTCCCTTCTCAAGTCCCAATCACAGGTTTTCTTCTATCGTATTCTTTTCATCTGTTCTCCCTTAAACATTCAAAATACTCTCTTGTAGGTGTGTCTTGTCTTCTTTCCTCTCTAGCTGTACAGAAATTTCTGTCGGATCAAAAGCTCCCAGGATTCCTCCCAACAAGTCCCTCCCACTGGCCAAGTGCATCTGGCAGAGAAAGCTGTGCTAGGGACCCTGTCAGCAGGGGATGCCCTGTAGCAACCTTTCCCTTTCGCTTCTGGGCCAGTGGTGTTGGGACACTTGCTGTCTTCTCTCTGTCTGTGGCTAATTTGTTTGTTTTTGGTTGTTATCTTGCACTGTAAATACCATGATGGGGTCCCCTCACCAGGACGTGGCTTATTTAATAATTTATTTCCTATTTATTGAGAGGTGCTGGGAGAGGGCCACCGTTTCCCTTGACTTGCTGGTGGAAATCGGTGTATCTCTCAGCTCTGGGTGCGGCCGTCTACAGTGGGGCATTATCTCCCAGGTAATGAGTGCTGGAATCACGGAGCAAATTGGAATTGGCAGAAACGGAGACTTCAGTCATACAAATTAAGCTCAAATGGAACTAAAGCACTGGTTATCTCCGGGAAAACCTCATTTAGATGGAAATTAATTGAGGAATAAAATGCCTGTGCACGAACCAACTTCTATTAAAAAGTCACAACTTGTTGGGAAAAAAAAAAAGAAGTAGAAAATTTTATTTCATTTTCTCTGGCCAAGGAAAGCTATGCCTCATCTTCTAACGAGCTGAGGCAGAGAGACGGGAATTGTGTTCTGTTGTGGTTCTCTTGCCTGTGTCTCGGTATTTGGATGAAATGCAGTGGGTGTCTGGCCTCACTTTTAGCATCTGTAAAATGGGGCATGGTCTATATATTCTTGGAGGGGGTGGGTAAGGGCAGGGAGGTGTCATCCTTATGCTATGGACTCCATCCTGTGGGATATATGGTCCCCTGTGACTTCTGTTCACTGTAGGTTGAAGGGTGTCTCCTGAGGGCACGGACTTCAGTTATGGGGTGGTGCCTACAGGCGCCCAAGTCCTACAGTCAGATCTGAGAGACCTTAGGATATCACCATCTTAATGATTCTTGTGGCCTATGGTTAAACACTCCATGTTTAATGTGAATTTCTCTCCAAGGCCCGTGGTCCAGAGTCACATCAAAGGAGAGATCAAGATGGCTTTGCTCTGGCCTGGATTTAAGCACTGAGTATTGTGTCTGGCCATAGTTTGTACAGCTGTTCAAACAACCCAGTGACAGGGTCATATTGCCATTTTTCAGTTGAGAAAAGTGAGGCCTGGGAAGGGGGACGACATGGTGCTGCTCGAGGTGAGTAAGTGGTGGAGCCTGGACGTGAACTGAGATCTCTCTAACTCCACATCCTAATACTTCAGTAGCTAACTTTCTTGTGGGGTCTATCCCATGAAGACTTCTCTCTGTGCCATATCTTTTCCAATTCTCAGATATTTCCTCAAGTGGTAATTAGCCAAGGACTTAGCAGAACCCACTACACTGGCCCAAGGGATTTGGTGTATCCCAAGGCCACTTCTCCACACTTTGGGCTGGAAAATACAAACTAAGAAAACTCACCACCAGCCCAGCTCAGCCTGACCAGCCAGCCTACCTGGAGCATCCCCATCCTGCTTTGGGCCAAGCCAACTAGGGGTGGTGGGGAGAAGCTGCCATGTCCTCCAGTGTCCGGGAGCCCTGCCCTCTGTTCAGTGACACGGCAGCTGTGGGCTTGTTTGATTTCTGGTCCCCACAGCTCAGCATAACCTTCCTGGGGTTTCCAGTTTTTCAGCCTGTATGAAACATGTCTCTGTTCTAATAAAAGGTCCCACGGTATGGTGTTCTCATACATGGCCCAGTGTCTTTTGTCTCCATGGGATCCCCAGAAGCAAAGAGGAGGGAGGGATACAGGTAACATTTCAGCAGAACCTAACTGCATGCCATGCATATTGACACTGTTCACCCCATCTCTTTAATCTTCAAGAAGAATTTGTTTTGGGGAGCTCTGGTAGCATAGTGCCTAAGGCACTTGACTGCTAACCAGAAGGCTGACGGTTCAAACCCACCAGCCACTCCTCGGAAGGAAGATGGGGCAATCTACTTCCGTAGTGATACTGCCTCGGAAACCCAAGGAGGGGTCACTATGAGTCGGGTCTGACTCGATGGTACATAACAACATAACAAACATTAACGGCATCTATGGAGTGCCTTGCCTTACGAGGCAGGAATGGTTCAATGATAGAACCCTAGCCTTCCATGTGGGATGTTGTTGTTGTTATGTGCCCTTGAATTGGCCCCAACTCATAGTGACCCCTCTTTGGGTTTCCAAGGTGGTATCACTACGGAAGTATATTGCCCAACATTCCTTCCGAGGAGTGGCTGGTGGGTTTGAACCGCCAGCCTTCTGGTTAGCAGTCAAGTGCCTTGGGCACTATGCCACCAGAGTTCCTTCCATGTGGGATACTCAGGCGCAATTCCTGGCTGATGCACTTCATGCACAGTCACCACCTATCCGTCAGTGGAGGCTTGCATGTTGCCGTGATGTTGAACGGGTTTCAGGGGAGCTTCCATACTAAGATGAACTAGGAAGATAAGGCTGATGATCCACTTCTGAAAATCAGCCAATGAAAACTATAGGCCACAAGAAAGCATTATTCGATCTCCAACCAATCATGGGGATGGTGGTGGACCAGGCAGTGCTTCATTCTGCTGTTCATGAGTCATGGCCGAGTTGGCAGCAACTAACAACAGCAACAACATAGTGTTTTAGCAAAGCTTTTCCTAAACATTTCATGTGCATTACCTTCCCCAGTCTCCTTAGTATAAGGAGGGACCTTGGGGCCCAGAAAAGCAGTCACTTGCCCAAGGCCATGGAGGTAATGGACTCCAGGTAGGAGTCCTCCAAATTCCAGACTGTTGACTGCTTTGCTGTGGAACAACCACCAGCTTATGCAACAGGTAACCAAGTTTCTCTGGTAGAATTTTTCTTTTATCTGGTGCTTGAGGGTCAAGGAGGAAGAATCCTAACACAAAGGTTGAAAGCCAGGTCTTGCCATTGACTAGCGATGTGAATTTGGGTGAGGACTACTCCTGTTGGTACTTGATTTGCTCATTTGTAAAATGTACAGAGCAACAGCTACCTCCCTGTTCTGCTGCAGGAACTCAGGGAGATGGTGGCTCTAAAACAAAATGGCGCATGATAAGCACTCAACCAATGTTAGGGAGCGTGATTATAATTTCCTAAGGTGAGCCAAAACTATGGGTCATGGGGTTCATCCGGATGGTCAAAAGTAGGTGACATGCAACACTGAGACCTGCAAGATCTCCAGAAATGTTGTCTGTATCAAATTGAAAACTTTCTCATCATAGAGCATAGGAGCTGAAGATACCAGCGGCGTGGGCAGGTGAGGAAGTGACGAGATAGGACTGTGAGAGACTGGGGAGCACACTGCAGTGGCCAGGTGGAAACTTGGCTCAGTGATCCCAGAGCTCCAATTTTTTCAAAAGAACCTGATGTTTTAGATATAATCTACTGGTTTTTAAAATGGGAGCTCTGGTGGCATAGTGCCTAAGGCATTTGACTGCTAATCAGAAGGCTGGCGGTTCAAACCCACCAGCCACTGCTCAGAAGGAAGGTCGGGCAATCTACTTCCGTAGTGATATGTGATACTACCTTGGAAACCCAAGGAGGCGTAGCTATGAGCTGGATCGAACTCAACAGCAATGAGGGTTTTTTTTTTATTTTTATTTTTTATTTTTTTGGTTTTCATAACTACAAGGATCCCCTTCATCATAACTCCTATTCAACAGTGTAATGGGAGTCCTAGCCAGGGCAACATGTCAAGAGAGGGAAACGAAAAGCATCCAAACTGGCAAACCATAAATAAAACTATCTCTATTTGCAGATGATATGATCCCATACGTAGAACATCCCAAAGTTTCAGCAAAGTGGCAGGGTATAAGATTATCATACAAAAGTCTGTCAGATTCCTTTACATTAACAAGGAAAACTCTGAAAAGGAAACCAGGAAAAAGAGTACCATTTACCATACCCACTGCCGTCAAGTCAGATCTGACTCATAGTGACCCCTCCTTGGGTTTCCGAGGCAGCATCACTATGGAAGTAGATTGCCCAACCTTCCTTCTGAGGAGTGGCTGGTGGGTTTGAACCATCAGCCTTCTGGTTAGCAGTCAAGTGCCTTAAGCGCTACACTACCAGAGCTCCTACCATTTACCATGTTGTTGTTGTTGTTGTTGTTATGTGCCGTCGAGTCATACCTGACTCATAGCGACCCCTCCTTGGGTTTCCGAGGCAGTATCACTACGGAAGTAGGATTGCCCAACCTTCCTTCCGAGGAGTGGCTGGTGGGTTTGAACCGCCAGTCGTCTGGTTAGCAGGCAAGTGTCTTAGCCACTATGCTACCAGAGCTCCCATTTACCATAGCCACCCCCAAAAATGAAGTACTTAGGAATAAATCTAACCAGAGACAGAAGAGACCTATACAAAGAAAACTACAAAACACTACTACAAGAAACCAAGAGAGACCTATATAAGTGGAAGAGTGTAGCATGCTAACACATAGAAAGCCTTGCCAGTGTGAAAATATCCATACTACCCAAAGGGACCTATAATGCAATTCCAATTCAGATTCCATCATCATTCTTTAAAGAGATGGAAAAACTAATCACCAACTTTACATGGAAAGGAAAGAGACCCCAGATCAATAAAGCACTATTAAAGAAGAACAAAGTGGGAGGTCTCACACTTCCTGATGTCAAAACCTACTATATAGCCAATGTAGACAAAACAGCCTGTACTGCAATGACAGATACATAGACCAATAGAACAGAACTGAGAACCCAGAAGTAAATTCATCCACCTGTGCACAGCTGATCTTTGACAAAGGGTTGAAACCCATTTAAACGGAGAAGAGAGAGTCTCTTTACAAACAGTGCTGGCAAAACTGGATATTCATTTGCAGAAAATGAAACCAGACTCATGTCTCACACGATACACAAACTCAAGTTACCAACTCAAGTTAAGACCTAAACGTGAAACCAAAAACTATAAAGACCATCAAAGAGAAAATAGGGACAAACTTAGGGGCCATAATACATGGTATAAATCCACTATTAATCATAATGAAAATGTACAGACACCAGAAAACAAAATAGATGACTGGGATCTCCTAAAATTTAGACACTTAAGCACATTACAAAAGGCACTCTGGTGGTGTAGTGCCTCAGGCATTTGACTGCTACCCAGAAGGCTGGTGGTTCAAACCCACTAGCCACTCTGCAGAAGGAAGACTGGGCAGTCTACTTCCATAAAGATTTACTGCCTTGGAAACTCAAGGGGGGTCACTATGAGTCAGAATCGACTCAATGGCAGTGAGTTTGGTTTTTTAATGCACATCAAAAGACTTCACCAAAAGAGCAAAAAGAGAATCCACATGATAGAGGGGGGAATTGGCAGTGACATATTGGACATTTATTAAAAACCTCAACACCTAAGAACAAAAAGCAAATGATACAATTAAAAAATGGGCGGAGGATATGAACAGACACTTCACCAAAGAAGACACACAGGTGTCTGACAAACACATGACAAAGTGCTTGCAATCATTAGCCATTAGATGCAAATCAAAACAACAATGAGATTACCATCTCACCCTGCTATTAACAGCAAACTTCAATAAGACAGTAAACAGCCAATACTGGTGAGGGTATGGAGAGACTGGATCTCTCGTACACTGCAGGTGGAACTGTAAAATAGTACTACCACTGTGGAAGACAGTGTGGTACGTCCTTAGGAAGTTAGAAACATGTGAGCCAACCATCCCACTAGAAAGTGTATAGAGAGTGACCAGCATAGCATGACTAAGGAAAAGGAGGACATGGAGAGGCACAAGAGTTACAGACAACAAAGGTAAACACTATTACATACAGAATACTGTATTATCAGTAATAATAAACAATCTACTATGACTGGATACATAGGTAGACAAGCAAGTTGATGGGTAGGTGAATGGGACTACACCCATGACCATATATAGGTTTGGCAGACGATATTTCTACATATATATTTGTATGTGCTTGATTTGTTTCTCTAGTGCTGCTATAACAGAAATACCACAAGCAGATATCTTTAATAAACAGGAATTTATTTCCCTACAGTTAGGAGGCTTGAAGTCCAAACTCAGAGTGCTGGCTCTAGGGGCTAGGTGAAGGCCCCTCAACATTGGGCTACAGCTCTGCCTCTTGTTCCAGGCCCACTGGAGCTAGAGGTGTCTCCTAACTCAGGAAGCTTCTGGCTGCTGAGGCTGATAAACCAAAGGTCAGCAGGTAAAATGGCAAAGTCCCAAGGTTAGACAGCAGGCTGCTAGTTTAAGTCCAGGATCAAGCCCAAGATCAGTAGGCAACACAGCAGGACGCTGAGATGAGGACTCGGCTAAATGCAGGATCCAGATGTGCCAGGAGGCTAGAGACCTTCCTCAAAGCTTTCCCATATATGCTGGAAGCAGGCCACACCCCAGAGGCAACTAATTAGCTGCTCATAGTAGATAGGACCATGGAGTGGATTCCAATCTCATCGTGGGCAATAGCTACAACCAGCTGCTGAGCACTCAAAAACATGGCCCAGCCAAGTTGACCCACGACCTTAACTTCCACAAAAAACATGGCCCAGCCAAGTTGACCCACGACCTTAACTTCCACGAAAAACATGGCCCGGCCAAGTTGACACACGACCTTAACTTCCACAAAAAAAAACAAACTCACTGCCGTCGAGTCGGATCCGACTCATAGCGACCCCTCCTTGGGTTTCCGAGGCAGTATCACTATGGAAGTAGATTGCTCAACCTTCCTTCTGAGGAGTGGCTGGTGGGTTTGAACCACCAGCCTTCTGGTTAGCAGTCAAATGCCTTAGGCACTATGCCACCAGAGTTCCCTTAACTACAACAGAACTATAAAAATGTCCATATATAATAAAGCTAACATGGGCAAAGTTATGATAACTTCTTAACCACAACCAAACACCTTGAGGGAATGAGTTACTGGGCTTGTAGGCATATCAAGCAGGGGACATCAAGCTCAACTGGCATACGTAGTACACAAAAACATCCTACTTTGGTGAGTAGTGACAGGGATCTTAAAAGCTTGTGAGCAGCCATCTAAGGTACAACTATTGGTCTCTCCTCATCTGAAGCAAAGAAAATCAAAGATACATGGAAACAATTAGTTCAAGAACCTAATGGACCATGGGAATCTCAGCCCTGAGACTAGAACTAGATGATGCCTGGCTACCACTGCCACTGCCAACCACCCTGAAAGGAATTAAAATTGGAGATCCTGGATAGAGTGGGAGAAAAATGTGGAACAAAACTTAAAATCACCCCCCCCAAAAAAAAAGCAGGCTTACTGGTTTGGAAGAGACTGGTGGAACCACTGAGACTACAGCCCTTAGCACCCCTTTCAGCCTGGAACTGAACTCACTTCTAAGGCTTAACTTTCCGCCAAACAACAGACAGGACTATAAGGTGAACAGAATACCAGAGAGGTACACAGTCCTTAGAACAGTGAACCGTAAGAGAGCAAACAGGCAGCATCTGCACAGGGACTAATCTCAGGAGGTGGGAAGGGACAGGAAAGAAGGGTCAAGGGAAGGGGGAACCACAGAGGAAGGTGGGAGGAATGAGGTCACACTGTCGGGGTTACAATCAGTGTCACGAAACAAAATGTATATGAACGGTGGAACGGAAAACGAACCTGCTCAGCACCAAATCACAATAAAAAGTTAAAAAAAAAAAGTGGGAAACAGAAATACCTTATGAGCTAGCAATCCCACTACTAGAATTTCCTATTGAAATGAGAGCTGTGACAGGAATGGATATATGCACACTCCTGTTCATTGCAGCACTATTCACAATAGCAAAGAGATGGAAACACCTAAATGCCCATCAACAGAGAAATGGACCAACAAACTACGGTACATACACACAGTGGAGTACCATGCAACACTAAAGAACAATGGTGAATCTGGGAAACACCTCATAACATGGGAGAACATAGAGGACATTATGCTCAGTGAAATTAGTCAATCACAAAAGGACAATTACTGCCTGAGACCAGTACTGTAAAAAGTGAAGAAAAGGTTTTTACACAAAAAAAACAAATATTCTCAGAAGGTTACTGGGGATGGGAGGGGAAGAGAGGGTAAACCACTGTGACAGTTGGGGTTGTGTGTCAACTTGGCTGGACCATGATTCTGAGTGGTTCAAGCAGTTGTGATATGGTTATTCCCATGATGAGATTGCATGTATATGCTTTAAGCAGCCAATCTGTTGAAAGTTTCCCTAGGGCTTGTGGCCTGCTTCATATATATAAGCTCTGGTAGCATAGTGCCTAAGGCACTTGACTGCTAACCAGAAGGCTGATGGTTCAAACCCACCAGCCAGGTTGGGCAATCTACTTCCATAGTGATACTGCCTCGGAAACCCAAGGAGGAGTCCCTATGAGTCAGATCCAACTCAATGGCACAGAACAACAACAAATATATATATATATATATAGACATCCTGGGGAAAAAGAGAGAGGCTTCTGTGGATCAGGATACTGCTGTGTTGCCTACAACTGTCCGTAGGCTAACAATCCACCATTCTGCCTGGTGATCATCTGCTAAAGTCAATAGCTGGTATACTGCCTGCCAACCTTGAGCTTGTCAGCCCCTGCAGCTGCGTGAGTTGGGAAAAGGCTTCAGTTTGACGTTGTATACAGGAACTTAGGATTTGTCAGCTTCCATAACTGTGTGAGCCATTTTCCTAAGATAAATTTCCTAACACATTTAGTACCGGGAGTGAGGTGCTGCTCTGACATATCTAAAATGTAGAAACAGGAGTAGAGTGTGTCCTTGACCCAAGAACCCAGCAAAGAGACCAGCATGAGACACCCCAGCATGAGAGACAGCAGCAGCAGACCAGCATGAGACAGCGACAGCCTTACCAGCCCATGGAAGAGAAAGTGGAATGCCACTGGATAGGCAGCTTCCTGGAGGATTCGGTTGCCTTCAGGCATTAATTGGTAGAAGAGACCAACATGAAAAGGAGTAGCAGGTTGGCTGGCCCATGGAGCAAGAAAACTGAGTGTTTTGGGGGCAGGAAGATTTCCAACAAAGTGGGTTGCCTTTGGCATTAATTGGCAGAAGTGGAGATATCTTCCCAAGAAATGGGAAGCAGAGCTGCTTCAGCCTCAAAGGGTAGGACCATGGCCTCTGGGGATGAAACCACCAACCACCATAGCCCCCTAGGTTTCAAAGAGTCAGACCTTCACCAACTTAGTTCTGGAGTGTGGGGCTGCTCATTCATGTGGGCTAGTAGGATGGGGCCATAGCCACTGCCCAAGAGTGAGGGGGCTGCCATGCCCAAGAGGGAGAGGAATGGGGCCCATCAGGCCAAGGGGGTGAGGTCCCCATTCAGAGGAACTAGGGGACTGGAGCCACCCAGTGAAGGAGATCTGTACAGGTGCCAAGTTGACAAGGGGTGGAATTGTGGTAGTTAAGGTTATATGTCAGCCTGGTTTTGAGTGGCTGGGCAGCTGGTGGTAGTTATTCCCCATGATGAGACTGCCAATTAACTCCATGGTAGAACCTGCATGAGAGCTGAGTAGCTGCTTTACGGATGTGGTCTGCTCCCCCTATATGTGGAGGAGATTTGGGAGTGGTCTCTAACTTTTTGGCATGCTTGAACTCGGCATGCAGCCAAGTCTGTTCAGCAGCCTGCTATGCATTCCCTGCTGATCTTGACACTTTTTCTGACTTGAATTAGTGGCTTGCCATGTTGTTTTGTAATATCAGGACTGTGCCTTTTTACTTGTCAACCTTGGGCTTGTCAGCCTCAGCAGCCAGCAGTTGCCTGAGTGAAGAAAAACCTCCAGCTTCAGTGGACCAGGAGCAGGAGGCAGAGCTGAAACCCGAGGTTGAGGGGCTTTCACCCAGCCCCTAGAGCCTGGCACCTGGAATTCAGACTTCTAACCTCCAGAATTGTAAGAGAATAAACTCCTGTTTGCTAAAGTGATCCCATTTGTGGTATATTCCTATTAGAGTGGCACTAACTAGCCAAACAACCACCAACTAGAGGGTAGACATGTTATGATAACTTGAAGGGAAAGGCAACATACAATATTGGGGAGGTTAGCACAAAATGATCAAGGCAGAAGAAGATGCTGGGAGGAATGCAAGAGTTAAAGGCAACAGAGGGAAACCTGATTACATACACAACCCTGCAATAGCAGCAGTAACAATGATCTAACGTAGATGCAGAGATAGATACACACAGCTGAACAGGTGTGAGAAGAAGAAGGGGCCCACACCCATGAATATATATAGGTTCGACAGAGGAAAAATACAAAATATTCACAACTCATCCTTCTTTCAAATGTTACGAGGTCAAAAATGTGTATGTGTGTATGTGTGTGTGTGTGTGAGAGAGAGAGAGCGAGTCAGTTAACAGATGGTGCAAACAGTTGACCTTCTTGGCTGCTAACTGAAAGGCTGGAGTCCGAGTTTTCCCAGAGGTGACTACAAAGCAAAGCCTGGTGATCTACTGCTGAAAAATCAGTTATTGGAAACTCTATGGAACACAGTTCTACTCTGACACAAAAGGGCTCGTGACAAGTCACAATTGACTAAATGATAACTGGTTTCATACATATATATATGTACACACATACACACACACACACACAGTTACCATGGCGGCCTCCCCTTACATCCTCCAACTCTGGAAATCTCCCTTGGGAATCGTTTGGAGTAGGTTAATCTACTTGGGGTAAACCCATTGCAATCTGTCCCCTCACCCCCAACATACAAACACACACTGATTTACGTCTTCCTATTCCAAAAAAAAAAAAAAAACCAAGTTCAACTGCCGTTAAGTGAATTACAAGTCATAGTAACCTCTGATGGGTTTGCACGGTGATAAATCTTTATGGAAGTAGATTGTCCCATCTTCCTTCTGCAGAGTAGCTGGCGGGCTTGAACAGCCAACCTGGTTAGCAGTCAAATGCCTTAGGCACCGTGGCACCACAGGTTCTTTCCATCAGACTTTGGTAAAGCAATAACCTGCGTCTTCATCAATAAAGAAGAATAATAAACTTTTCATGGAGCAATTACCACGTGCCAGGCACTTTGCCTGTACTAACTTAGTTCATTTTCATAAACACTCTATTTTGCCCCGTTTGACAGAGGAGAAAGTTGAGGCTCAGAGAGGGAGATATCACATAGCTAGCAGGTATTTGAACCCAGGTCTGGGCTCCAGGGCGGTTTCTGCTACATCTCCTTACCTTACTGGTATAAGCTCTGTTGGCTTGTTCCAGAAAATGCGGATTCCAGGGGGTTATCCCTGTGATGACAGCCACCCCTCAGTGACTCACAGGGAGAAGCCTTCACCCTCCTGTCACTTGCACTGGCTTCCACTTCTAGAAATCAGTGTGTTTGTCCTCTCAGCCGTTGGTCTGAATGGGCATCCCACCCCCTTCTGCTGCTGGCTTTCCTGGCTGGGGAGGACAGTGGCCTGGTGGAAATGTCTCTTTCAGGCCAGAGACAGCGTAGAAGCAGCACACAAACACCCCCACCCTCAGCAGCCCCAGGGACACACACAATCTTTCCATGGAGTGCAGGCAACCAGAGAGGCAGAGGGGGGCACTGGAAAATAGAAATTCCCAAGTCAGGGGTTGAGACGCCTGTCCTTAGTTTGCTGCGCAAGGCTAAACAAGTCAAGCCCTTCTCTGGGCCTTAATTATCTTTAAAAAAAACCACCATGCCAGAGTCCCATCCCTGAGTCCCATCCCACCCAAAAACTCTCTGAGGGTGAGGATAATACCATTGTTTTAACAAGAACAGACCTGTGAGGGGAACAGTAACACCAGGGAGGTACACACACCTGAGAACAATCAACCATAAGAGATCAAAAGGGCAGGATTTGCTCAGGGGCAAATCTCAAAGGCAGGACTAGGTAGGAAAGGTTGACAAAGGGCAATGGGTACCTCAGGGAAGAAATGGGAAGACTGTTGTACATTGTGTGGATTGCAACCAACCTCACCAAACAAAATGTGTGTGACCTGTTGAAAGGAAAACCAATTTGCTCTATAAACTTTCACCTAAATCACAATAAAAATTTTTAAAAAGGGTGTGTGTGTGTGTGTGTGTGTGTGCTTCCCAGGTCATTCCAATGGGAAGCCAGGATTGAGACACACTGACTTAGATGGTACAATGGTCCCTGGGTGCCACAGTTTGCTCTCAACTAGTAACCTACTAATCACCTACTAACGACTGACTCAGCCATGATCTTTTCAACAGTCTCATACACATATGAAATCTGGACAACGAATGAGGAAGACCAAAGAAGAATTGCTGCCTTTGAGTTATGGTGTTGAAGAATATTGAATGTATCATGGACTGACGACCAGAAGAATGAACAAACCTGTGTTAGAAGAACTACAGCCAGAATGTTCCCTAGAAGCGAGGGTGGCGAGACTTCGTCTCATATACTTTGGACATGTTCTCAGGAGGGCTCAATCCCTGGAGAAGGACATCATGCTTGGTAAAGTGGCAGGTAAGTGAAAAAGAGGTTTGTTGTTATTGTTGTTATGTGCTGTCGAGTCGGATCCACCTCATAGCAACCCCTCCTGGAGTGTCTGAGTCAGTATCACTACCGAAGTAGATTGCCCAACCTTCCTTCTGAGGAGTGGCTGGTGGGGTTGAACTGCCAGCCTTCTGGTTAGCAGTCAAGTGCCTTAGGCATTACACAGGAAGACCTTTAATAAGACGGACTGACACAGTGGCTGCAACAAGGAGCTCAACACATCAATGATTGTGGAGATGGTGCAGGACCAGGCAGTGTTTTTTCTTCTGTTGCACGAAGGGGTCACTGTGAGTCAGAACCAACTCCATGGCTCCTAATAATTATGACAGCTAACATAAAGGTTGGCAGTTTGAACCACCTAGAGATGCTGTGAAAAGAAGGCCTGGCAACTTCCAGCCAAACAAGAGACAGGCATATAAGTTGAACATTTACCTGAGGTAGATACACTCCTTGGAGAGAACAATCATGGGAGAAAGAAGGGCTGCTTATGCACAGGGAGACAGCTCAGGGGGCAGGAGTGCATGGAGGATGGACACAGAGAAGAGGTAACTATGGGGAGAAAGTGGGAGGGGAGCTGCTGCATTGGGGTAAATTGTGGTCAATGTCATGAGACAAAGTGTATGGGAACTGCTGTATGGAAAGTGAATTTGCTGTGTAAATTTTCACTCAAATCACAATAAAAAAGAAAAGAAAGGCCTGGCAATCTGTGTCCATAAAAATTACAGCCAACAAAAATCTAAGGAGCATCCTACTCTGTGACACATGGGGTGACCAGGAGTCAGAATCGGATCCATGGCAGTAGATTGGGTTTTACGGCCTTTCAAGTGCATCTGGATCTGCTCCGCTGTGGAGTGCTGTCACCTGCCACAATAGTAGTAACAACACCAGCAACAACAGCATCTAACATTTATGTCCGGCCTACTGGGTGCCAATTCAAGCCGGATTCAGAAGAGGATGTGGAACAAGGGATATGATTGCGGATGTCAGATGGATCTTAGCTATACGCAGAGAAAGATGTTTACCCATGTTTTATTGACTACGCAAAGGCATTTGACTGTGTGAATCATAACAAACGACGCATAACATTGCAAAGAGTGGGAATTCCAGAACACTGAACTGTACTCATGAGGAACATGTACAAAAGATGTCACTTTGAAGACTAAGGTGTGCCTGACCCAAGCCATGGTATTCTCAAGAGCCTCACTGAGATTGAGTGTATGAGTAGAAGCTGAATAAGGAACACTGAAGAATTGATGCATTTGAATTACGGTGCTGACAAAGAATATGGACTATACCGGGGACTGCCAGAAGAACAAACAACTCTGTCCTGGAGGAAGTACAGGTAGAATGCTTCTCAGAAGTAAGGATGGTAAGATTTTCTCTCTTGTACTTTGGTCACGTTGTCAGGAGGGACTGGACCCTGGAGAAGGACATCATGCTTGGCAAAGTGGAGGGTCAGTGAAAAAGAGGAAGACCCTCAATGAGATGGACTGACACAGTGACTGTAACAGTGGGCTCAAGCACAGTATCAACTGTTAGGATGGTGCAGGATCAGGTAGCATTTCTGTTGCACATGGGATCGCTGTCAGTTGGAAATGACTCAATGGCACTTAACAACAGGCAGAGTTCTAAGCGCTTCACATACTTTAACATATCTCACTCACACAGTTCATGTCTACCCCATTCCTACGAGGTAGGTGCTGTTTCCACTTCCACTGTGCAGATGCAGAGCCTGAAGTACAGCAGGCAGGCTGCCCAAGGTCTCACAGCTGGTACGTGGCACTGCGGGGTGCTACAATGAGGTTGAGTCTGAAGGGGCACCTACAGCTGCCTTGGAACTTCAAGGAAGGCTTCAGAGACGTGACATCTAGACTGGGACCTGGGAAATGAGTGGAAGTTGGCCAAGCAAAGGAAAAGGCTTAGGGTAGGGAGTCTAGTCCAATCCATCTGCTGCATCGCAGTCAAGTGGATTCCAAGTCATGGAGACCTCAGCTGGGTCAGAGGAGAGCTATTCTCCATAGGCTTGTTTTCAGTGGCTAATCTTTTGGAAGTAGCTCCCCAGGCCCTTCTTCTGAGGTGCCTGTGGGTAGACTCAAACTGCCTACCCTTCCTTTTTGCTATCAACAAGCATGTTAACCATTGACACCACCCAAGGAGACAAGTTCTGGCAGGATCTCGTACAAGATGAATGGCAATGACACCTCCTACCTTAATTAGTTCCCCATCCCCCACCCACCCAGTGTATTTCTTCCATAGCACCTACCCCCACCTGTAATTCCATTGCTTGTTTATGGTCTGTCTCCATGAGAACAGGGGCCTGTCTGCATCATTCACCCCTGTATGCCTAGCAGGTGGAGCAATGCCTGGCCAGGGGTGTATCTGGCTGCGGTTGCCAGCCCTGCTCCCTCCCGATGCCCATTCATTTTCCAGCAGTTCATTTTTAGTTGATGTGGGGGTGGGAAGTGTGACTACTAGGAATCTGGCAAAGCAGAGACCTGTCTCACATGGAGACTCTAAAAATCTCTTGTGCAAACCCGTGAGAGAAGGCAGCGTGGCGGCTGGAATGCACAAGAGCACTTACTACGTGTCCAGCAAAGAAGGCCAGGTGGCGCAATGGTTAAAGCACTCGCATGCCAACTGAAAGGTTGGCAGCTTGAACCCACCAGTGGCTCCGAGGGAGAAAAGATCTGGCCATTTGCTCCTGTAAAGATTTCAGCCTAGGAAACCCTATGGGGCAATTCTCTGTCATATAAGGTTGCTATGAGTCGGAATTGACTTGATGACACCCAACAATAAACAACATGTGGCCAGCACTGTGCACATAAAATTAGAGCTACACCATGTCTGAGATTAGAGATCAGTATGATATTCAAAAGACAGTGGCTGAGAACAAGGACTTGGGGGTCAGAAAGACCTGAGTTTGAGCCTGGCTTTGGTCATTTCTTAGCTGTGTGTCTATGTAAAGTAACTTAACCTCTCTTAGCTTTAGGTTCCTCAACTCTCCAATGGAGATAACAAAAGTGCCCATCTTGTAAGGCTGCCCTGAGGATAGAGTGGTGATGCATGGTAAGCTCAGTGTCTGGCCGAGTTAGGACCCAGACAATATTACAAACACTCAAAAGAGGGTGGGTAGGAGCCTCACTTGTCCAGGTGAGCTCATGACAGGTTTCTCGGAGTGTTTCAGGTCACCTTAGAAAGATCGAACAGCATCTCTTGTCATGTTTCATCATCTTACATAGCAGTTCTCCAGAGTGACAGTCTCAGCTGCCACCCCCCATAACTACCCCCACCACTCAGAGCAATCTGGAGTCTTCTGATTACGTCCCTGATTAAGTCGTGCATATCCCTCCCAATATCCAATGCATGGGTATTTTAAACCAGATTAGTTCTAACATCAGTCCACCAGTGGAAAGACATGGGCACTGTTCATGCATTTCTACCCAGAGCAATCTGGGTTTATACTCCCTCTAATCCTGTCACTAAGCTGTTCTGTAGCCATGGCCAACCTATGGCCAGATGACTCATGGCGGCTTTCATCTTTTAATAACCTTTGCTATGAAAATTTGCCAGATGCTTTCTCAAGGTACAGCACTGGGTCCCTGTGACAAATCTAAACCCAAAGTAAACACCACCAGCCACATCAAATACAAGCATATTGCCAAATGGAAAGAGGCTGGAATAGGTTCTCTCTCTTGCAGACTTTCTCTCTCTCTCTCTCTCTCTCTCTCTCACACACACACACAATTGATTTTTATTTCCCCCTCTACTCTCCCTCTGGGAGAGCTCTGGTGTCGTAGTACCTAAGGCACTTGACTGCTAACCAGAAGGCTGGACGTTCAAACCCATCAGCCACTCCTCAGAAGGAAGGTTGGCCAATCTACTTCCATAGTAATACTACCTCGGAAACCCAAGGAGGGGTCGCTATGAGTCGGATCCAACTGGACCACAGTGAGTTGGTTTTTTTTTTTTTTTTTTTTAATTTACTCTCCCTCACCTCAAACCCTATTTCTAGATCAAAGAAATTTAACCCAGGGGACTATATAGACTGCCCAGGCTTGGGCTTCATAGAGTCTGTGAATCTCTTGAAATTCTAGCAGTGTTTTTTTTTTTTTTTTTTTTTTAAATGTATTAAATTATCAGCCTTTTGGGGCTAAACCAAAAGCAAACCCACGGTCATGGAGTTGGTTCTGATTCATAGCCACCCTATAGAACCGAGCAGAACTGTCCCATAGGGTTTCCAAGGCTGTAAATCTTTATGGCAGCATTGTGCTTTTTTCTCTAGCAGAGCACTTGGTGGGTTTGAACTGCTAACTTTTGGGTTAGCAGCCAAGCACTTAACAACTGCACCATCAAGCCTCCTTCCTTTTGGGGCAAGGAGTACATGTTTCCTATCAGTTTTTTAAAGAAGCCTTTAGAATGTTTCTGTAAAATCTGTCTGCACCTTCTCAGAATATGGTAAAGTTTCTAGCTTCCTCTCAATAACCATTCCCCACTTCAACAACAGTAATGAAATCCCCAATTTTTAATTGGGTTCATAGCCACTCATCCTAAGGACTGTATTTCCCAGTATCCCTTGCAGCTAGGTATGGTCAAGTGACTAACTTTTACCAATGCCATATAGACAGAATTGTTTTATGGCAACTTCCAGAAACTTCTCTATAAGAGAGCTGTTGTGTGCCCTTCTTCATCATTCTTTCTTTGTTCTTGCTGGCTGGATGGAGTATGGGCATGATGGCTGGACCTCAAGTAGATTACGGGTTCATGAGATGGCTTTGGGAATGGAGCCCATATATAAAGAGCAATAAGACAGAAGAAATCTCAGCCCACAAGGGTTTTGTGGGGCACAGCCACCACACCAGCAATAGACACAGTATGTGTGGACTTCAACATTATCAAGAATGAACTTCCCTCTTGTTCATGTCACTGTTGATTATCTGCTGCTTGCAACTAAAGCAATTCCAAACAAATGTTCTTGGTGAAACTAAGATAGTCCCCAAAGGGAGACATTTCATTTCTATCTCTCTGTCTCCATCTCTATACATCCTCCTCAGCTCCTCCAACTTTTCTTCCCTTCCCAATGCACACCTTGAGAACCATCTCAGGGGTTGACACTCCCATCTCTAAAATAGCGTTCATGGTCATGAACTGGTCAAACCAGCTCTTACTCTAACCTCAATAAGTATCTGGAATGGGGCCTTCAAGATAGTAGCCCTTCCAGATTTCCCTCTCTAAAAGATCCCACAGCTACCTTTTGCATCATGGCTCATGATGGAACTCTAGACACATGTCCCAGAGTAAGAGACTATGACTTTTCCAGCTAGATCTCCTGGCAGAGAAGGAGATAAATGGTTTACCCCTCAGAATGGAAACAGCATGGAGAAAGTTCTTTTGAAGCAAAATCAATAAGCATAAAAGGACAAAATTAAGAATATCAATCAAAATAGGCTAGGTTATGCATCAGTAACAAATAAGTTTGAAATTTCATTGCCTTAAAAAAAATAAAAGGGGGGTGCCAAAGGGGCAGGGATGCACCATCTTCTGATCTCCCCAACCCCACAAGAAGAAGACAGAAGCACCACCAGTAGCCCAAGGCCTGTCCCTGTGAGGTGAGACATGCCACCTCCCTCCAGCCCTTGCACCAACCCTGACACCAACCGTTACTCCTGCAGCACCCACCACCTCTCTGCTGGGTTCAATAATTCACTGCAATTGCCACACAGAACTCACAGATTATGGGGGCTATTAGGGAAGCATCAGACTACAATTGAAGTTTAGAAACGCATTCAGTCTCCTGCAGCTGGCCTTCTCACTCAGCAGCTGGCAGTCTCAGTACACGTTGCTCTCTCAGTAGTGCATGTCTCTCATGTCTCTCCCTCAGCAGTGTGTGTCTCTCACATCTCTCTCTCAGCAGTGTATGTCTCTCATGTTTCTCAGGAGTGTGTTTCTCTCAGCAGCATGTCTTTCTCAGCCAGCAGTCAGAGAGACTTCTTCTGCCTTTAGGAGGGCTCCTTTTTGAGCCTGGCAGAGTGGCCAAACTAACCAATCCCAACATCAGAATTCTAAACACCTAAGAGAGAGAGAGAACTTCCCAGAAGATTGCTTTGTGCCACTTGAAACAGAAATACCCTAAGTGGATAACTTTAACAATCAGGAGCTACTCAGTTGCTCATGGCAAACTCCACCATGGAGTTTACAAAGACTTATGGCTAGAAAAGCCACACTATGTAATTTACTACACCGCAGGAGGTGGTTTGCTTTTCATCTGTGCCTGTTGTGGAATAGCCAGGACACTGTCCACATCATAATCATGGTCATGACTATGATATTGGTGATTATGGGGCAGAGAGCCTTCTGGAGGGCTTCCCATACGAACAAAATGCTTTGACCTGACAGTGACAAGCCTAAGTTCTGCTCATAACCAGTTACATGGCTCCTCCCAACCATAAGGGGATCTGAAAGTACACTGCTGCCTACCATGTGCCCAGAAAGTGGGGGAGGAGGGAGGAGAACCTGAAATGCAAGTATTTGCTCATTTATGAATTCAAAAACATATGATACATAAACATAAACAAATGAAAACCACAACTAAATTTTTTTCAACACCAACTATGTGGCAGGGAATGCTCTAGGTGTCAGTGGTATAGCCGAAAATAACCAGGCCAGCAATCAAGGAGCGTACATGCTAGTGGAGGTGGCAGATAATAAATAAATTAGGTATCAGTTAGTGACAAATGCTATGATAAAAAATAAACCAGCTGACATGAGAGAACATGGCTTCCCTAGTGTGGTTAGAGGAGGTCCTCTAAGTAGGTGAAATTTAAGAAGAGATGAAATGGTGTGAGAGAAGCAGCTGTGTGACTATCTTCTGTTTGAGGAAAATAAAGGAGGCCACTGTGGTTAAAGCAGAGTTCTTGGATGGTACAACTAGCTAATGTGCTGGGCTCCTAACCACAAGGTTGAAGGTTTGAGTCCCCCCAAGTCCACCTTGGAAGAAAGAACTGGAGATCTATTTCTAAAACATCAACTACTGAAAACTCTATGGAGCAAGGGGTGGTCAGTAGGAAGGAGTCAGAAGATAAAGGGAGACAGGACCCTTTATTGTCTTCAAAAAGCTTTTCAGTATCTAAAAGTATTTTGCCTTTTTGCTTATCTGTTTATTGATTGACATGAAAGCAGAGACTTTGGCTTTGTTCACTGCTTTATCTCAAGACCCTAAGCTAGGGCTTAGCACTTAAGAACTTGATAATATGTAATTAATGCATAAATGGGCAAAAGAACAAAGTGGGTTTCCCCAGCACCTGCTCCTCTTCACATGTTTTTTGACTCACTCAATGGCATCCCCATCCACCCAGTTGTCCAGATCTAAAAACCAGTCCACACATTTGACACCACCTTCTCTTCTTCCATCCAACCACCCTGTCCAAATGCCTCTGCTTCCTCAGATAGCACGATTCCCAGAGAAGAAGGCCAACCGAGAAGGTGGAGGAAGATGTGGGCTGGCGACCTGCAGGCTGGCTGTGGTCTGCTGCGTCAGTGTGGGTTTACAGCAAAACAGAAAGAGCTGACGCTCTGGCAGAGGATGTAGTGGGGGTCAAGGGCATAGCCTCACCACACAACTAAGGGCACAGGCTTTGGAGATGACAGCATCTTAGATTGTTCATAGGGTTGTTATGTAGTTAAAAAGTAAAACATAGAACATCTAGCCAAGCTTGGCACATGTAGGCTTCAAATAATGGTGACTATCATTACTGTTATTGCTATTGTTTATATAGTCACATAGCTGTTGGCAGCCAGCACAGACTCTAGAACCAGATTGTCTAGGTTTGAATCCCAGCTCTGTCACTTAGTGGCTGTGAAACCTTGGACAAGTTATTTAACTTCTCTGTGTCTCTGTGAATAGGATAAAAATAATAACTATCATAGAGTGATTTTTTAGGAGCTCTGGTGGTGGTGCAGTGCCTAAAGCATTTATTTGACTGCTAACCAGAAGGCTGGCAGTTCAAACCCACCAGCCACTCCTTGGAAGGAAGATTGGGCAACCTACTTCCATAGTGATACTGCCTCAGAAACCCAAGGAGGGGTCACTACGAGTTGGATCTGACTTGACGGCAGTGAGTGAGAGTGATTTTGGAAGAGGATCAAATGCGTTGATATAAGCCAAGCACTTACAATGGTACAAAATATTAAATAAGTGTTTGGTGCTGTTATTACTATTCACAGAGGTAATCAGAGAAGGTATCCCTGGAGAACATTTTGGGGAAAATAATAGGAGAAACTTAAAAAACAAACAAACAAAAAAAAAACACTGCCATTGAGTTGATTCCAATTCATAGCAACCCCCAAGGTTGTAAATCTTTACGAAAGTAGATTGCCTCATTTTCTTCCTGAGGAGCAGCTGGTGGGTTTGAACTGCTGACCTTAGGGTTAGCAGCCAAATGCCTTATGCACTATGCCACCAGAGCTCCTTAGGAGGAAGTTAGAGTTCCATAAATAAACATTATCCCCAGAGGCCTGTGAGGTCATAGCCTTGTTTAGGGAAGGATCATGTGGGCTCTTTATTTTATTTTTATTTATTTACTCATTTGTTTTTTAGGGGGTGGGGAGATGGACTGCAGTGTGTGGCAGAGGAAAGAATGCTATGTTTGAGGCTGAGACAGCTAGTGGCCTTGAATAAGTTACTTCATCATCTGTAACAGGGGACAATGACAGTGCAAATGCATAGGGGCTATTTTGAAGATTAAATGGGAGCATGCTCAGAAAGCCTTTAGCTTAGTACCCGGCCCCTTCTGCCTCCTCTGGACATTTTCATTAATATTCTAATGTCGTTACCTTGTGTGGAGTCCATCACGTGTGGTGAGCCAGGCGATGCAGACCCAGGATTGCTGATACACCATCTGCTTGGCCAAGACTTGCTCAGTTCCTCCAATGCAACAGGTACCCTTCTAAGCTCTGCAGATGCTGCTATGAGAAAGGCACCCAGAAGTCCTGCCCTCATGGAGCTCAGTGTGCTGGGAAGTTCATTAGGATCATCTTCAAGGCTTTAGAAAAAAGGAAAGAAGAAAAAGCCATGAGCATACTCATCTTCAATTTGTTGGAGTATGTGCTGGGCTTCAACGGGTCTCTAGGGGACACCAATGGTTAAGCATTCGACTATTAACCAAAAGGTTGACAGTTCAAATGCATCCACAGGCACCTTTGGAAGAAAGACATGAAAAATCAGCCATTGAAAATCCTATGGGGCACAGTAATACTATGAAGCACGTGGGGTTTCCATGAGTCAGAAGCTACTCGATGGTAGCTGGTTTGGTTTGGTTTTGGTGCCGGACTCTGGGGGCTTCTAAGATGGGGAACTGTGACTGCGGTCTTCCTGGAGCTGGGAGCTGAGTGAATGTGAGAGACCACCACCCTCACACAAGAATGCCCAATGCCTGGAATTGAAGATGAAGATTTGGCTCAAACGGCCTCCAGAAAACCATGGCTTGGAGGGATTCACAGAGACTCTCCTTCCAGGGCAAGTGAAGGGGTGAGGCTGGGGTGGGGCTGGGGGTTGGAAATAGCCCAGGGGAGAGGGGGAGTGGTGGTCTCCTACTGCAGTGGAAAGACACAGGACAGAATTCAGCTGGTAGGAAACCTGGGTCCTTGCCCTGGCTCCACCTATGTCACTCTGCACCCCACTTCACCCCCTGGGCCCCAGTTTTGGAAATGTGGGTGACGTCACTCTCTCCCTGAGCTATCTGTCTTGAGAATGAATTAAAGTGCTTTCCGTGTGAAAATTCAAAGGGGATGGCTGCCAACACAGTCCTTGTGCTGTGACCTGGGACCTACCATCCCACCCAACACAAATTACCCCCATCTTTCTTTTCCTGGGAGAGAGGCTGGAAGAGTCTCCTTCTTCCAGGTGTCTCCGGGGCCTGGCCTCCTATTTTCACCTGGGCTGTTGCTGGCCAGGCCCGGGAGAGGCCTGGAAGGCTGGCAGTTCAAACCCAGCAGCCACTCCTCAGGAGGAAGGTTGGGCAATGTACCTCTGCAGTGATACCGCCTCAGAAACCCAAGGGGGGATCACTATGAGTCAGATCTCACCCAATGGCAGTGAGTTTTGTCTTTGTTTTTCTTCGTCTGCTTGTGTGAATGAAGCGCTTCACCAGGTGGCTGGGCCAGCAGGACAAGCAGCTGCCTCCCTCCTCAGCTTCCCAAAACGGAAGCCCAGCCTGACCCAGAAACACAGCGAGCATCGAGGCAGAAGCAAGACGCTGGGCAGTACGGAAGGTTCACAGGCCAAGGCCATGGCCATCAAATCTCATGCTGGTGATCACCGTGGGCTCTTTAAAGTCCTAGCTCTGTGGCATGAGGCAGGTGGCTTTACCTCTCTGAGGCATGAGCATTCAATGAAGCCATGAATATGAAGTGTTGAGCACAAGTCCTGGTATACAGTAAGTGTTCAATAAATGTGAACCACTACTATCTAACAGGCAGGGTAGCGAGAGGTTAAGAGCCAAACTGCCTGGGTTTGAATCTAGCTCAGCAACTTTGCCAGTGGGTCAAGTGACCTCTCTGTGCCTCACTATCCTAATCTGTAAAATGGGGATGAGAAAGGTTCCTTTCTTCTAGGGTTATGGGTCAGATTCGAGGAGTTACCACACATAAATTTAAAGTGCTCAGACACACAGCAAGTGCCCGGCAAATGCTAATGACTGCGACCTCTGTCTTCTACCTGCACATCTTCCCTCCACCCCACCCCCACCCCCACGGGCCTCAGCTCTAGCCTGCATGAAGGAGGAGGTGGATTAGGTCATCTAGTTCCATCTCCACCCGCCCCAGGCTTCCCCTCTGCCCTGGTCTCCAGGAGCCTTGAACAAAAGGAGATGTCCCAACCTGGGGTGCCAGTGGGTGGAAAGGGCAGGTGAGCCTTATTCTAAGCCAAGGGGTCTTTGGAGGGTGGGTCTGGGGAAGGGAGGCCTGGGGAGGGAGGAGGAGTTAGTTCTTCCAGGTGAACCACCCCCCCACCAGCGGACTCACCCAAAAATAAACACAGCCCATTAGGAAATAAACACAACCCATTCACATATAAACACGCACCGCTCCACCCATGAAAATCCAAACACAGATGCATCATGGATCAAGCCACCTCCACCCACTCAGAAACCTCACCCCCCCCCCCCCCCCCCCGAGGTCCCAGGCAGTGATTCTCTGCACCACTGAAAGCCCCGCCCCAGCTGTAATTACAGAGCGAGCTGCTCCTGTGCCCAGCCATGACATCACCCTAAACCTTCTATCCTGGTGAGCTCACTCCGGCAAGTGGGGGCCCAGTCACTCCCTAGATAGGGAAGGTGGGGTCGTCATAGATCTAGGATCCAGAACAACCCAGGCTTCCACCCCAGGTACTGCCACCCCATAGTCGTGGGCAAGGGCCACAACAAGGTGGGTGTAGACATGGGTAAGTCCTGTGTGACCTCTCTGCACCTCGATGTCCTCATCTGTAAAATGGGGACGCTAAGTCCTTTCCTTCTAGGATTGTGGGGAGGACACCATGAGTTAATACACACAGCACCTCTGTTTCCTTGCCTGCAACATGGGATGGCCAATAGTGATGGTTTAATGTGACAATGGAGGCCCTTGGCTGTGCAAATGGTTACCCTAAAGGTCAGAGTTCAAATCTGCCTAGAAAAACCAGGAACCCAAACCCACTGCCAGGGAGCTGATTCTAACTCCTAGAGACCCCATAGGACAGAAAAGAGCTGCCCCATAGGGCTTCCAAGTCACAAATACTTATGGAAGCAGATTGCCACATCTTTCTGCCACAGAGGGGCTGGTGGGGTTGAACCTCTGACCTTTTTGTTAGCAGCTGAGCACTTTAACCACTGTGCCACCAGGACTCTCAAAAGAAAGCCCTGGGACTCTACTGCTGAAAAGTCAGTCATTGAAAATCTATGGAGCACAATTCCATGCCGACACCCGTGGGGTCGCCGTGAGCCAGAGTGGACCCAACGGCAGCTGGTGGTTTGGTAACATGATCATGTTTGCACCATGCGCACCACAGTGACAGATTTGGGAAGCAATAAATGATGGTGATCGTGGTTGTTCTCCACATTATTATTTTTATCTTAAAGTCAATTTGATCAGAAATTAGTATTGCCACTC
>NW_006921635.1:13238662-13264394 GCF_000298275.1 Orycteropus afer afer
ATTATCTTCTGTGTCTGTGTTAATTGGTTTCCCTTTTCTTTGTTGAAGAGGGTCTGTGCAATCCTTCTGCCTAGTCCGCCATCTTGCCCCGCCTCTCCCACATTATTATTTTTAGCAAACTGCCTCACGGGGGCATTGCTTAACATCTCAAATGATTTCTCAACTAGTGACTCATTAAATTCCTTAGAACCCCCACCCTACCCTCAGTGTGTGGAGAGAGGCAGGGCTGAGAACCTGTGACTCACAGAGGAAAAACGGTGTGCCCAATGTGGCCCACCTACTGGGGACACAACAAAGACTGGAACCTAAGCCTGAGAAGCCTGTAGGACAATTTGTAAATTCATCCTCCAAGCTTCCAGGAACTCTGGAAAACAGGTCCTCTCTGGACCTGCAGACCCGACACCTGTCTGGGTCGAGCTCCTTCTGGTCACTGTTGTTGGATGTCGTCCGTGCCACCCTCATCATCACTGCTACGTCTGAGCCCACGGTTGCAATCACTGTGTCAGTTGAGCTCATTGACTCTCTCCCAACAAATCATGATGTCCATTTCCAGGGAAGTGGCCGTCTCTGGGGACTTGTCCCTCCTGGTAACAAGTCCAAAGTGTGTGAGAGGACGTCTCACCACCCATGCTTCTAAGGAGCATTCTGGCTGTATCTCTTCCATGGCAGATTTGTTCATTCTTCTGGCAGTTTATGGTATATTTGATATTCTTTGACAACACCACAATCTAAAAGCATCCATTCTCCTTCAGTCTTCCCTATTCATTGTCCAGCTTTCACATGCATACGAGGTGAGTGAAGATACCATAGCTTGGGTCAGGGACACCTTCATCCTCAAGATAACATCTTTGCTTTTGAACACTTTAAAGAGGTCTTCTGCAGCAGATCTGCCAAGTGCAATATGTCTTCTGATAATTACTATTACTAATCGTTATAGTCATAATAGAAGCTGCCATTTGTGACCATTTTCCTGGCAGTTTCTGCATCTGTCAAATGGGTTAATAACAATATGCTTACAGGGTTGTTCTACCACACGTCTGTCAGCAGGTCCTACTGTGGTGGCTTGAGTGTTGCTATCATGCTGGGACTTATTTCAAATGCCAGCAGAGTCACCTATGGTGGACTGGTTTCATTTGAGCTTCCAGACTAAGACAGTCTAGGGAAAAAAAAGACCAGAAAAATGTTGGTCTTCTGCCAGGGGCACCCAAGGCAGCACCATCCATGCCAAGGACTGAGGCACCCACCCAGCTGGGGTCCTAGCCCCCAAAGACACTCCAGTATCAGAGGTGACCCCTCTGGTCCCACAGAAACCCACTAGTTTGCCCTCTCCCACGGACTCACCAGAAACCAGCCAACCAAAGAAGAGTTAATGAAAATCCCGTGGGTCACACAGAACGTTCCCCGGTATGGTGCTAGGGATGACTGGCTTGCCTGGAGTTGGAGCTGGTTGCACGGCAGCTAACCACTGTGTTGTTGGTGAGAGCTCCACCACTTACCACGTGTAAAGGACTCAGAACAGCGCCAGGAACTCAGCAAGCATTATATAACCGATAACTCAAAATTGAAAACATAGAGTGTGAATCACTCTGTTAGATGTTTAATGGAGATGGTCTTGTGTACTCTTCATGACACATCCATGAAGAGGGGACTGTCATTATGTCCATTTTACAGGTGGGAAAACGAAAAGCTTTCAGGGATACCTGGGAATATCATCGCTGAGGTCCTAAAACTGAGCAATGAACCAGGTCCACTGGGCTTTCTTGTCTCTCGTCTCCTTCTGCAGGTCCCCATGGGAAGGCAGGGTGCAACACGCTCTGGGGGAGGTATTTCCAGAGGGTGACCTGAGCCCTCAGCCAGGCGGAGGGTTATTAATAACCAGAGCTGAGGGCAGGGCGCCCAGGGAGGCCGAGCTCCAGGAGAGGGAGCAGAGCAGGAGGGCGGAGCTGAGGACCGGCCGCTGGGGGAGGAGAGGAGGCGGCTGGCTAAACTTGGACGCCGGCCCCTCCCTACACCCCCCCCCCGGAGCCCAGCTGTTCTCTCGGTGGATTCTCGGGGACTGGTTCATCACCTCCAAATACTCCTGTGACAGGACAGGCTTGCCAAACCCGCCTCCTGCCTCCCGCAGCAAATAAATAGGAGACTCGGAACCCACGAGAAGCGAGGAGAAGTTTCTAGGCGCGTCCTCGGGGTTTCTTAAGCTCCTGGCTCCGCTGGAGACCTCAGCAGCTCTGGCTGGTAGCCTGGGCAGCCCGGAGCACGGCGGGTGGTTTGCTGATTTCTGGTGAGCCCCTGGGAGAGGGGCCCTGTCGGCTTCTGTGGGACCAGAGGGGTCACCTCTGATACTGGAGTGTCTTTGGGGGCTAGGACCCCAGCTGGGTGGGTGCCTCTGTCACTGGAGTGGATGGTGCTGCCTTGGGGGCCCCTGACAGAAGACCAGCATTTTCTGTGGCTGAAGAATACACGCTGAAGACCAGCCCACCACCTCACCTTGCTGCTGACCTTGACAGTGGCTCGCTCTCTCTCTGAGCCTCGGTTTCACCTCCAAGCGCGGAGCCACCATGGCTGACGGTCAGATGCCCTTTCCCTGCCACTACCCAAGCCGCTTCCGCCGAGACCCTTTCCGCGACTCGCCCCTCTCCTCGCGCCTGCTGGACGATGGCTTTGGCATGGACCCCTTTCCTGACGACTTGACCGCCTCTTGGCCCGATTGGGCCCTGCCCCGGCTCTCCTCGGCCTGGCCAGGGACCCTGAGGTCCGGCATGGTGCCCCGGGGGCCCACTGCAGCAGCTAGGTTCGGGGTACCTGCAGAGGGCAGGAGCCCCCCACCCTTCCCTGGAGAGCCCTGGAAAGTGTGTGTCAACGTGCACAGCTTCAAGCCAGAGGAGCTGATGGTGAAAACCAAGGACGGATATGTAGAGGTGTCCGGTGAGTCAGGGCAAGAGGGAGCGAGAACTGGGGGGGAACATAGGCCTCACCCCAGAATAGCCTGGAGAGTTTCCTTAGAGAGGAAGCGCTGAATTGGTGTCACTGGTGACTTCAGGGCTCAGGAATGCAGCCCACAAAGTTATCTTAGGGAAAAGCTCTCCTCTAACCTGTCTCAGCTATGGGGGCCTTTGGGTGCTGTATCAATCTGAGACCAGGCAGGAAAACAGAAACCCCATCACATATTTCGAGAGCGAGAAGGTCACATTAAGAACAGGTTGAGCAGCTGTTGGAGGGCTAACAAGACACAGAAGAAGTGGGGTTTGTTGCACCCCAGCAGGACAAAGCAGGGTCTGGGAGGACAGTTTGACGCTGACACGACAGTAGTGATAACCATCACAGGTTACACATGAAACACCTTCCCCTGTCACTGATTGAGAAAGTGAAGCTTAATATGATTATGATAATAATTGTTAACTTTGATAGAGCGCTTACTACCTGGGACACACCACACTAAGCCCTTTCCCTATAGCATCCTGAGGAGGTGAGTCCTGCTTGTCTCTTTTGACAGATGAGGAAACTGAGGCACAGAGAGGCTAAAGTAACTTTTCCAGGGCCACCCAGGATTGAAACCCAGGCTGGCTGCTGGGAGTTGGGAGCCCAAAAGAGACAGGCTCATTTCTTAAATATCTGCTAGGTGCCAAGGGCTGGGACAGTGCTTCTGTGCCTTATCCCAACAAGTCCTCTCTCCAGCCCTAAGAGGCCGGGGTGTCTAGTCCCATTTTGCAGCTGAGGAGGCTGAGGTCTAGGCGGACCGTCCAAGGTCACGCTGTGAGTCAGCAGCAGGACTGAGTGGCGTCTGGGCCTGGTCAGTCCGGGAGAAGGAAGGCTCAGGGGAGAAGGAAAGAGGAGACAAAGAGGCTCGGTGCCGGCTCCATAAAACAGCACAAAAAGCTTTCTCTTGCTTCCCTTCCAATTAACGCTCCATTAAAAAGAGCATGTTCCTGGCAGAGGCCTGCCGGCCAGAAAATCAATGAAAGCCACTGCAGGCTGGGCAGGGACAAGCCCTGGCAGCGTTCTGGGAATTTTCAAAGCTGCGTGGGCAGAATTGTAAACATCAGAGGCCCCGGCGGGCGTGGTGGGCCCAGAGACACGCGGGGACCACGTGTTGATGGAGGGTCAGCCCGGGTTCTCAGAGCTGGCTGGGGACCCAAGGATGAGTTCTGAAACTGGTGCCGCCACAGCCAGCAGGATGTGCAAGTTACTTAACTTCTCTGGGCCTCAGTTTCCTTGTCTGGAAACTCTGGTTCCAAATGGCTGGGCCTTAAAAGGATTGTTGCATCAAGTGAGGGGGTGCATGTCAAGGGTGTACAGAGAGCCTGGCACCCATGGAGTGCGTGGTGTTATGGCTGCCACAGCTGTTGATGAAGCACCAGGTCCGTGGCACAGCCCGATCAGTAATGAGTGGTACAGGCCAGCCTGAGACCTGGCTCAACTCCTGGCGTGTCTGTTCACTAGCTGCAAGGATGTAGACAGGAAAGGCTTTCCATCCGCTTTGCACCTCCATTTTCTCATCTGCAGAATGGGGACCACAATGCTCTCTCTGTCTTGTAAGGCTGTAGGGAAGACTAAACACATGCAGATAATTCATGACAGTATATGGATGTTGTTGTTGTTGTTGTAATGTGCCGTCAATATATGCATAGTGCCTGCAAAATGGACCTAGGAAGAATGCCTGCCTGGCACGTCTCCTACCTCATTGTAATAGGATCGCACAGGCTTCCAACCCAGGGCCCAGGGGCTCCCGTGCCTGGTGGTCCCTCCAGGAGACTCTGTGTCCATCCTGGAGGGCTTTTCCTCCATGTTTCTTTGTTGTTGTTGTTGTTGTTATGTGCCACCGAGTCGGCCCCGACTAATAGTGACCCCTCCTTGGGTTTCCAAGACAGTATCACTATGGAAGTAGAATGCCCAATCTTCCTTCCGAGAAGTGGCTGGTGGGTTTGAATCACCAGCCTTCTGGTTAGCAGTCAAGTGCCTTAGGCATACGCCACCAGAGCTCCTTCTTTGTAGGTACTTCTCAACAGATGGGGTCTGGAGGCCTCAGGCTGGGTCAAGTAAGTGTTGGAGCCTGTTTCTACATCTGTAAAATGGGGAGGTTGGGAGCTAAAATAGGACAATGAGTGGCAGAATCTGTTTAGGTTGCAAAATGCCTCACACATGTGCAGTCAGCAGCCCCAGCTTGACAGCATCTAAATCCCCTGAGAGCGAGCACACACACACACACACACACACACACACACACACACGGACTTTCATAAAAGGAGTCTAAAAAGGCACATCCAAGGACTTTCAAGGATCTCATGAGTCTAATCGGCCTCCCTCTGACACCACATGACAAATCTATTCTTCAGTAAGCACTGTGCGCCTGGTGGGCCCTATGAGAAATTCCTACCTCTGTTGGCTCACTCATTTCTCCAAAGGACTTCTGAGGAAGTGTGGGTACGACTGCCACCTCCCATTTCCCAGATGAGGAAACTGAGGCCCAGAGGAAGTATCTCACCTGAGATAACCCACTTCTCTGAGGTAGTGTCTGACACTCAAAGCCAGGCCTGCCTGGACTGCTGCGAGTCAAGATGGCTGGACCCATTTCTGGCTGTGTGGGCTGCCTGCATCCCACCACCTCTAGGGTCTGTTTTACCCTTGATCTTTCAGGGAAGTGGGTTAGACCAATACTTGCCAAACCACGTGCTATAAGGTATTACCAGGCATCTGAGGAATTGCAGACAGGGGAAGCTGTGTTCCTTCCCCGGCCTCAGCCTCTCCACAGTTTGCAGCTGGAGTTTTAGAAGGTGTCAGATGAAACAAATCTATGAACAGCTCTCGTCACTGCAGGACTTATTCAAGCCAGACCAAACACACTGCCATTGAGTTGGACCTGACTCATAGTGACCCCTCCTTGGGTTTCTGAGGCGGTATCACTACGGAAGTAGATTGTCTAACCTTCCTTCTGAGGAGTGGCTGGTGGGTTATGTTGTTAGTTATGTGCTGTCGAGTTGGACCTGACTCATAGCGACCCCTCCTTGGGTTGCCAAGGCAGTATCACTACAGAACTAGATTGCCCAACCTTCCTTCCGAGGAGTGGCTGGTAGGTTTGAACCACCAGCCTTCTGGTTAGCAGTCAAATGCCTTAGGCACTCTGCTACCAGAGCTCCTGGCTGGTGGGTAGGGCCTTTACTTTACTAGTGTGGCTTATGAATCTCTGAGAGGTAGGTGGCTCTATTATCTGAACACATCTGAGCGTCTAGTTCCAGTGAAGTGTCTGGACAATGCTGGACTAGGCAGTCTCCATTGCGTGTCACTCCCTCTGTGCCCCACCCTCACCCCAATTCAGCAACCACCAGCCAAGAAATGTTCCCTTCATGGGCCACTGGGGCAGTCCTGGCCAGGGAAGGGACTGGAAAGCCCCAAGGCCTTATTCCTGCTTCTTGTACTTATGCTCTAGGCCTCTGCGTCCCCTGGAAGCAGCACTTTCTTTCTTTAGCTGGGCCAGTAGCAAACAGGTCAAGTTTGGCATATCCCAAAGTGCTGACTCCTGCTTCTTGGCACCAAAGTCTCTCTGAGGCAGGCTGAGAAAATGGCAACTGCAGAGGGCCTCTGGCTTCCCCGGCCTCCGGGTGGTTTCCTCTCACAAAGAAATCATAGTCATTACTTATTTCTGTTTATAAAAATGAAGTATTTTCATGGTAGGAAATGCAAATGTTGTTGTTGTTGTTATGTGCCGTCGAGTCGGACCCGACTCATAGTGACCCCTCCTTGGGTTTCCAAGGCAGTATCACTGCGGAAGTAGATTGCCCCATCTTCCTTCCGAGGAAATGGAGATAGGAAAACAAAATAAGAAATTAAAAATCACTCATAATCCTTCCATTGCCCCCTAAAACAATCTAAGTATGCAAATGAAATTTTAAGATGATCCAACCGTAACACTCCCCTTCAATCACATCAGCCCCCTCTCTAGACCCCTTTTTGTGGAAACCTCAGAGCTGCCCCTGCTCAGAGATCTTCCTTCCCTAACCCTAGTATCTTATTTGCAGAACAAGGACAGGAAGGCTTAGGTTCAGAGAAGCAGTCCTTTTTCCAAACAGCAAAATAAAACACATGTACTCACTTTCAAATCTACTTCCGTAGTGATACTGCCTCGGAAACCCAAGGAGGGGTCGCTATGAGTCGGGTCCGACTTGATGGCAAACAACAACAACAACAACAACTCACTTTCAAACAGTATTTTTCCAACTTACAAAGTGAGTACACGACTCCCTCTCATTCCTTTGTCTTAGGACCTAGTAACAAAGGTATTGCCACCCTATTTTACAGAAGAATAAACTGCGGCTCAGAAAAGGGTAGCCATGTCCTAGGAAATGCCAGAACAAGGACTCAATACCAAAACCCAGTGTTCTGGAGCCCATCTGCCTGCTTTTGAATCTTTGCTCCATCCCTTCGAAGCTGTGTGACCTTGGGCCAGTCACTTAACCTCTCTGAACTTCTGTTTCCATGTCCACAAAATGGTAATGACAACAATACCTACTTCGTAATGCTGTTGTGAGAATTAAAGGAATTGATAAAGGTGCTTAGGACAGTGGCTGACACCAACAGTAAGCTTTGCTGTTATTAGTCTTATCATCATCATCATTGATTATTTCCAGGGTACCAAGTGTGTAAGAAGATTCCAGGATGCAGAAGGGCTGAGTCAGAGGCACTGGCCTCTCCCCAGGGGAAGCAGGCTGATGGAGGCCCAGGCTTTAGGGAGGGGCCGGGAGAGCAAACTAATGGAGCTTCTCTGGCTGCAGGCCTGTGTCAGAGCTGACCAGTTGGTGGTCATGGACTTAGCAGCTTAGAACAAACTTTCATTTATAGAGTACCATGTTCTGGTTAGGCACATATTCCGGTCTCAAAAAATGATTTTCTATAAATGCACTCCTTTCTGCCCTAGTGGGAGAATTGATTGGTACAGCCCTTCCTCAGGTCAAGTTGGCAACAAAGATAAAGCCTTAGAAAAATTCTGTGCCTTAGAATTCACTGTAAAGAAACCGTTGGCCTAATAAGAAGACTTAGCTACAAGAATGTCCAGTGCAGTGAGATTTGTCCCAGGGTGGGAAGCCCCCTGGAGCCCCAAAGTAGGGAACTGTCTAGGTAAACTACTGTATCCACATTCAGTGTGCTCTGCAGCCAGTAAAGATGATGTCAAGAGTGTCTGGTGTCATATGGGGAAAGAAGTATAAAAGTATTATTCAAAATGTAACATACAGTATTACCTCACTTTAAATATGGAATACACATCTATACATATTCAATCCATCCCCAGGTTACAAACCATCTAACTTACAGATGACTTGTGTTGTTGTGGTTGTTATGTGCTGTTGAGTCAGCCCCGACTCATAGCAACCCCTCCTTGGGTTTCTGAGGCGGTATCACTATAGAAGTAGGATTGCCCAACCTTCCTTCCGAGGAGTGGCTGGTGGGTTTGAACTGCCAGCCTTCTGGTTAGCAGTCAAGTGCCTTAGGCACTATGCTACCAGAGCTCCTACTTGCCCTTTAATGTTATGTAAATTCGCCCTCACTTTGAAAAGATTAAGGCGCTCTGGTGGCACAGTGCCTAAGGCATTTGACTGTTACCCAGAAGGTTGGGGGTTCGAACCCACCAGCCACCTCAAAGCTGGGCAATGTACTTCCATAAAGATTTACCACCTTGGAAACCCAATGGGGGTCGCTATGAGTCGGAATCTACTCAGTGGCACTGGGTTTGGTTTGGTTGAGAAGACTGAACCAACCCATACTCACAAATTCTTCATCACAAACACCTTTCATGCTGTGCATGGAATTTTTAAATCAATGAACCAGTGTGGTGACTTTTTTTTTTTTTCCATAAAATAAGACTAAATAAGAACCATATGCACCTGTTCTGACTTATCTACAGATTCTTGAAGACAGTTAGGACTGGAACTCGTTCCTACCCCAGAAGGTGCCTGTATAACATACAGCTATTTTGAAGTAGCATAGAAAAATCCGGAAGGACATGTATGAAAATAGTACTAGTAGTTGCTTCAGGTGATTATGGGTGGTTTTGATTTTTTGTTGTTGTTTCCTACATTTTCTAACAAAAACGTGCATTATTTTGTAATCAGAAAAAGTTATCAACATATGACAAAAAAAAATATTGATAATATAATCACCTATTACAAATGGCCAGTTTAAAAACAAAACAAACTAACAATAACAACAACAACAACAACAAAAAAAAAAAACTGCAAAAAGACACTGCATCCCGGAAGGTTATTTAGAGTCTAGCAGAAGCTGTTAGAAGGGATCCCTGGTGTAAATGAAGGGTTTAGGGTCTCGCGGAATGTGGCCTGATGAGCAAGAAGTGGTGCACGTACAGCTCTGGGGGGCTCTGATCCAGTTTGTTGAAAGAGAAATAAGACACACTCTGTCTATGAAAGAAAAGAAGAGTAGGGAGGGGACACGAGGACCGGAATGTGTTACATCACTTGCAGGATAAAAGCTACTTGTGAAAAGTCAGCCTCTGAAACACAGTGGAGCACAGTTCTACTCTGACAAACATGGGTTCACCATGCATTGGACTCAACTCAACAGCCACTGTTACTGGTTAAGTGAGCTGGGTTTGCATCTAGTCCTCAGGATAGATGACGTCACTTCTTCCCTACCATTGTGGTCTGGGATGTTAGCCTGTTGGAAAATATGGGGTAACATGTAACCTGGTTTCTATGATTTCCTAAGACTAATGGTCCTAGTGGGAGCTCTGGTAGCATAGTGCTGAAGGTATTTGACTGCTAACCAGAAGGCTGGCGGTACAAACCCACCAGCTACTCCTCAGAAGGAAGGTTGGGCAATCTACTTGCGTAGAGATACTGCCTCGGAAACCCAAGGAGGGGTCGCTGTGAGTCAGCTCTGACTCGACGGCACATAACAACAACAACAATGGCCCTAAGAACTTGACTACTAACCCAAAGGTTGGTGGTTTGAACCCATGGTAGAAAGACCTGACATTCTGCTCCTATAAAGACTACAGACCCTATGGGGCAGTTCCACTCAGTTACATGGGGTTGCTATGAGTCAAAAATCAACACACAACAACTCGAATGGATAACTGCCTCAAAATCATGGTCAAGTCTATCCATTGTCTTAATCCACCTTCAAAACCAGCCTGGGGGTGGGCTTAAGTGGGTCTACTTACTAGATGAGGCATCTGAAGCTTGAACAACTGGACTTACTAGTTCAAGCCACACAGCAAGGCAGGGCCAGAGTCAGGACTTTGAATCTGACCCTGAGTCCTGAATTAAGTCCAAGGGGACCTGGGCACTGGCGCAGGACTTATTTCTTCTCTCCTTCCAGGTAATCATGAAGAGAAGCAGCAAGAAGGCGGCATTGTTTCCAAGAACTTCACAAAGAAAATCCAGTAAGTAACCTCCTTAGTCCAATAGAGTCCCTGGGTGGCACAACCAGTGAAGTACTCAGCTACTAACCCAAAGATTGGCACTTGGAACATCCAGAGGCATCTGGAAAGCAGGCCTGCCACTCTGCTTCCCAGTGGTCACAGCCTTGAAGCCCTCTGGGGTCCTTCTACTCTGCACACGTGGGGTCGCCATAAGTTGGGATCTACTCAACAGCAACTGCTTTTTGTTGTTTTTAAATAATACTTTATTGTGTTTTCAGTGAGGTTTACCCAGCGGTTTAGGTTCCCATTCAACGATGTCTACACCTGCTGTTCAGTAACACTGGTTGGTCTTCACACTGCGGGAACATCCTCAATATTTCTGTTCTGGTGGTTCCGTTCAACTGGTTGGTTTTTAGCCTCCAAGTCTTGATCTCGGGGTGGGGATGGAGGAGATGGGAGGCCTGGGACCTGAGATCTGGGGAGTGTCCCTCTTGAGCATCTCTCCCTTGACACACCCTCACAGGCAGAGAACTGACCCACACAACAAAGGGGGAGAAAGTGTCCCTGCAAACCTGCCATGGGACCCCAGGAGGAGACTGTCCCTGTGTCATTTCATCTGCTTATTACCTGTGAGATGGATGTTAACAATCCCATAGGTGAGGAATCTGAGAAAAAGAGAAGCGAAATGTCTCCTCCTCAGTCAAAAAAAAGAACAAGAAAACAAGCCAACCAAAAGGCCGAAGGGGGCCCCCCCGCCCCAACAAAAAAGAACCCCGCCGAAGCCCAAAAGCCCCGAAGGAAACAACCCAAAAAGCAGCCCGCCCCGAACCCCCCAAAGCCCGGGAAAACGAAACGCCGCCCCAAAACAACCCCCAGGATCAAGTTGAGAGGTGTCCTGATCTCCACACGGGGGTTTTGAGGCTGAGAGACTGGGACAAAGGAAGGGCAAGCTTTGCTGAGAGGCGTGAGTGGTAGGACCTCACTGAAGGTGCTTAATGGAAAGGGCTGGGCCTGGGGGAATCATGGGCACAGCACGACGGCTAGTTAGAGCCAATGCACCAAATTTACGTGGAGCCCCTACCTGGCAGCACCTGTAGGAAGAACGTGGCTGCATTTGTGGGACAGCTGCTAGGGGCCTCATTAAAAACAAAACCAAAAGGGGGAATAAAACAGTTACTAATGAGTCAGCTGACTCATGGCGAGGAGATCTGTGTATCAGAGGGTTTTAATGACTGACTTTTTCTAAGTAGATTGCCAAGCCTTTGTTCTAAGGGCCCTTTAGGTGGACTCAAACCTCTAACCATTCAGTTAGCAGCCAAGCCCATTACTCATTTGCACCATTCCAGGAACTCCAGGCGCTTCATAGACATGCCTCACCGCCACCCAGCATCAGGCCACTGCATGCATTTTTGTCCCAAAGTCGTTCCCAGTTATCACTGCACTTACCTTGGCAGTAAAGACACACTGCAGTAAAGACACACTGCCCTCCTTGTACTGGGGGGACTGAGTGTCCCAGAGCAGAACAGGCATATCCAGCTCCTTACAACTAGAACTGAGGACTCATCCAAATAGGTCTCCTAACCTTTGAGCTCAGTGCTCAGGCCTTGTGCCATTTCCTCTTCTCTGAAATGGACACTGAGGCCAGCTGTGCAGAGTTTAAAAAAAACAGAACAAAACACCCAAACAAGTTGCTGTTGAGTTGATTCTGACTCACGGAGACCCCGTCTGTGCACAGTAGATAGAGCTGCTCCACAGAGTTTTCAAGCCTGTCATTTCAGAAGCAGGTTACCAGGCCTTTCTTCTGAGGCATTCTGAGTAGGTTTCTGTCAACCTTTTAGTTACTAGTTGAGTGCTTCACCAGTTGCAACACCCAGAAATTTTACAGAGTTACCAATTGAACATGGAATAATGGCACAGTGATGAGCAGGCCGTAGGCCCTCCTAAGTGACAGCACGTGGTAGTTGTTATGGTTATCATTATTGAATCCGACCTCTACCACCAACCCCGACAACGATGCCCCCAGCCTGGGCAAACGGCACAAACTGAATTCTCAGGCTTCTGGGCAGCCTATAATTCTGCAGCCCTGTCTGTTCCCCCACATTCCCATTCTTGACCCGCCCAGGGCCTCTGCAGTTCTTGGAAGCCCGTAGACACTTCCTGATAAGGCAAACGTCAAACCAATTTCCTCCACTGCTTGGCTCTGCCTGCCACCCCATGACGTGCCCCCTCTAGTACAGCCACCAGATCTAATAGGGAAAAGGGAGAGGGAGGGAGCTGATGTTTCCAAGAGAATCACACAGGATGTCAGGATGGAGTCAGGCAGGGCAGGGCTGTGAAAGGCACCCAGCCAGAAAGAAGCAAGTGATAATTATCTTAAAGAGACAGTCCTCTGCAGGAATGGTACCAGCTCTGAGGCCTTCAGGGAAATAGGGGGCTGGGAGCTTGGAGCTACTTGACCAGAAAGAAATGCCTGTAGCTGCTCCAGGCAGAGCGTCTGTTTGCTGGTGCTCAGCAGCTGAGCAGGGCTGGTTGTTAAAACAGGAAACTAGCCATTGACTGACATAGCTGGGTGGCACAAACAGGTAAGTGCTGAAAGACTGGTGGTTCAAGGCCAACAGAGGTGCCTTGTATGCAAGGCCTGGTGATCTGTATCTGAAAGGTGACAGCCTTGAGAATCTAACGCAACAGTTCCACACCACACATGTGGGGTCATGAGTCAGAAATGAGTAATAAGCCGTTGATTGCCCTGAGCCCTACTAATGCCCACTTTAGCCAATTTACCATCCTGGTCCTATTCTTAGGACCCTCCAAGCTTTGTCATATTCCAACAATTGAAGGTTAGCACCTGGTCCAGTAGGGGGTTCCCGGGGGCCTCCTCCAGCATCATAACATGCATCAGTCACGTCTGATCTGTATCCAGCCGTGGCAGTTGTTAAATATTTCCAGTGTCACCTGAGTGTAGGGAGTCCTGGTTGCCCAGTAATATAAGTGGGTAACTTTGTGCAACTTGTTGAACTGCTCTGAGCTTCTGGTCCTCACTCCCTCGTGAATGGGGTTGTGGTGGGGAGTGAGGGGATGTGTGTGAAGCTTTGAGCGTGGGGGATAGAGTCAGTGCTCAGTCGTGGGAACTGGGATTAAAAGCAGCTCACACAAGAGCCGCTGGGACAAGGAGAGGCTCTGCCTGGAGTCAGACTCCAGGAAGTGAGACTGTAGCCTGGGCTGGCCTTGGGCAGATCTCAAGAGGTCTCGGGCCTTTCCTAGTAAAAGCCATGTCATTAGAGGACAAGGGAAACCCCTTCAAGCCATGCTGAGATCCTTGGAGATTTCCATCCGGGCAGGAAACTAGGGAGGCCCCAGCTGTTTGTCCTACCCTGGCTGGGACATTGGTCCTTCATATCCATCCCCATGTGAAAGGCTCCATTTTGACCGGGGAGGGGGAGTGGTCTTGGAGTTCACCCCTTAGGTTGGAGGCAGGGCAAGAAGGATGGCAGATGGGCTATTATCCACGCCCAACTGGGACAGAACAGGAAGACGGAGGCGGGGGCCTCAGGAAGCCATAGATGGAGGACACACAGAGACAAAGCCAACTTTTGTGTGTGTTCCACACATTCCCAGACCTCTTTCTGCCACTTCTTTCCATGTGCAGTGTGCCAGTAGCCATGCTGAGCTTAGCCGGTTTAATTTCACTGAATCCTTATACAAATCCTACAGAGTGGGTTTTACTAACCCATTTTACGGGTTATGGAAACTGAGGGTCAGAGAGGTGACAGAGCGCAGCCAGTCACACAGCTGGTAGCAAATTGATCTGGGCTTTGGCCCTATGTCTCTCCACCTTCAGAGTCCGTGCCCTTCCTGTCTGGTCAGGGAAGACCTAATTCCAGTCTTCACAAGATTTCTGCCAGCTTCATTATTCCTGCCTATATGCTTACAGTCCCGTAACATTATTTGCTGCACTTTTTTTTTTTTTTTTATGTGCGTATGTTTTAGATCCCCTCACTTTTGATTAAGTTCTTATTACAACATTCACTGAAGGAGGCAGCCATAAAAATAAATCCAGTGAAAGCAAAACATGGTTAAATTCTCACAAGATAATGTTGCCTGTCTAGGGTTTTAATCCTTAGGTCAGCTTGTTTTTTTGGTTTAAAAGGGAAAGTAGCAGGTGATAGAGACCAAAGACCAAATCAGCTGCCATCTAGTCAACCCTGACTCACGGCAACCCCACTTTGTCAGAGGACTGTGCTCCGCGGGGTTTTTGGTGGCTGGTTTTGCAGGGGTCAATTGCCAGGCCTTTCTTCCAAGGGCCCTCTGTATGGACCTGTGCCTCCAACCTTTTGGTTAGTAGTGAGAACGTTAACCATTAGCACCACCTGGGGACTCCCAAGGGGAGAATGTCATGGTGACCATTTCTGCCAGCAGCCCATCAGTTGTGGGCACTAAGAAGGAGGCCTCAACCTAGGACCCAGACCCCTGGACCACAAGCTCCTTTTCAAGTTAAGAACTACTGTTCCTGCAGCATCTTACCTTTTGCAAATCATCTTCAGACCCTTTATCTTAGATCTCATTTTTACAGATGAGGAAACGGGCTCAGAGCAATTGAGTGGCTTCCCAAGCTCACGTTTGACAGGGCAGAGCTAGGCTCCAAGATCATCATTGTATCCAAAGTCTAAGCTCTTAGCACAATTTATTTTCCTTCGAATGAATAAAAGACATTTTAAGCTACATTAAAAATAACTCCTGTGTTTCTCCTAGGCTTCCTGCAGAGGTGGACCCTGTGACAGTATTTGCCTCCCTTTCCCCAGAAGGCCTGCTGATCATCGAAGCGCCCCAGGTTCCCCCGTACTCACCATTTGGAGAGACCAGTTTCAACAATGAGCTTCCCCAAGACGGCCAGGAAGTCACCTGTACCTGAGATGCCAGCCTTGGCCCATCCTTGATTCCTCCCCGACCCCAGGGCTTCTCTGATTCCAGGCTACATCACCTTAGCTGAACTGATAGATTTAGTGTGATTAACATGTTGGCGGGAGGTGGATGGGAGTTGACCACAGATTCCCCGGATAGTGTAGCAATAGGTTTCTCCATAAGATGGTGAAATTGGCAAGACACACTTAGTTGCATTAGGCCAAAGTGCTGGGAGCTTTTCTGTCTTTACTTTTTTTTATCATGATGAAAATGTTGCACATTCTATAGCTGCAAACACATGGACAGGGGACTTAACGTTTCACGTTGTCTCTTACCTAATGGCTTAACACGAGGATTGCCTTTCTCTGGGGACCGGCCCATCACCCAGATCCCTATTCTGGACTTCCAGCCTCCATGCCTACCCCATGCTTTGGTTGATGGAACCCACTGGCTCATCCCACTGTGTTCCTGAAACCCAGGTCTCCAAAGAGTTATCAAAAAACAAAAATAAACTCACTGCCATCGAGTCAATTCTGACTCATAGCGGCCCCCTTTGGGTTTCAGAGGAGGTAACTCTTCACAGACGTAGATTGCCCAGTCTTCCTTCTGCGGAGCGACTGCTGGGTTTGAACTGCCAGCCTTCGAGTTAGCAGTTCAGTGCCTTGGCACTATGCCACAAGAGCTCCTTCCAAAGAGTTAAAGACAGGTCTTATATCGCCATATCGGATTGATCCACCAAACACATGAAAACAAATAGTGCCTTCTGCCGGCTGCTCAGGCATGTACAGCATGTTCCCAAATTGTCACTCCCTAAGGACTCGGAAAGCCCCTCAGTTTATTTTCTGGCTAAAGTCCCCACTTTCTTGTGTCCCCTGTGTCAAAGTTGGGATTTTTACAGAGGGGCTATCTCTAGATAGCCCCCCCCGCAGGAACCAAGCAAAGGCCAGACAACCTGGCAAGCAGGCTAGCGGTATTGTGTCTACGGGTGGGATATGTGTGTCATTGTTATTTGAGTTGTGCCATTGTTTAGGGGAAAATAATAATAATAATAAAGGAGTTGATGTTCTTAGCTTGGTGTGCTGCTTTTGATGAGGAACTAAATATGGCTTAGACATTGCTATATCAGTTAGGAATGCCCATGGCAGCAAGTAATAATGCCCAACAAATAATGGCCTACATGACATAGACATCCATTGTCTAGCTTCCCAAGAAGTCTAAGGATAAGTGGCTTCAGAGTTGTTTTTTTCAGCTATTAGATGACCAAGAACCCAGAGTAGTTCTTTGTTTTTCCTCTTCCATCTCTGACAAGTCTACTCAGTCTACCTTCATGGCTACAAGATGGCTACGGCAGCTCCAAACATCTTATCCTCACATGTCAATGTATAGGAAGAGAAAGCAGGGGCAAAAAGATCTCATATGGCTTTCCTTTTTAATCACTGAGCAAAATATTCTTCAGAAGCTCCTGAAGACTTGCTTCATTGTCTGATACTGAGTCACAGGTCTACCCTTAGGCCAATCCCTGCCAAAAGGGAAAGAGATGGCCATGGATTTATCCCCTAAGGCCGTGAACATCTTTGGGGCCTGCAATGCTGGCTTCATTCCCAGTATCCCTGATGCCCCCTAGCCCCCTCACTTCTCTTTCTCTAGCCCTCCATAACTCTAGGTCCTCTCATTGTGGTCACAACATGGTGGTCCTAATAGGCCTATATCCTCTCACATTCTAGTCCCAAAAGGAAAAAAGGCTTTCTCAGTAATTTCTGTCATATTCCTGAGAGTCATTCTTACTGGGCCAGCTTGGGTCACATGAACATCCCTGAAGTGAGCACAGTCCAAGAAACCAATGCTTCAATTGGCCAGACCTGAGTCATACACTTCATCCCTGGAGCCTCTATGACACCCAGGAAGTAGATATTAATTTCACAATGAAGCTGAAGCTAACAGAGAAGAAAGGTAAGTCAAATGGTGACAGAGCAGAGCTCAAACCTAGATGCTTGCTTTCAAGAGGAGTTGACGCGAGGAGCTGCTCAGCTACTTCTCAAGGGCACCTCCAAACCCTCAAATGACAGCATAACTCAGTAAATATTTCCTGGGCACCAAACCTGCCTGGTGCCTTGTGCTGGTGGCCAGGATACAGGAAACCACGAGGCACAATACCTGCCCACAAGAAGCTCCCAGTGCAGTAACAGAGGTAGGTACATAAAAGAGTATCTGGCTCTCGTTGAGTTCTGTATGCCAGGCACTATGGTAAGGCTTTATGTACATTGATACATTTCATCCCACTACAATCCTATGAGGTGGGTCCAGCTGTTACCTCCATTTTTCTGATAGAAAGCTGAGGCATGGAAGGATTAAGTACTCTGCCCCCAAGTTGCACAGCTGGTAAGTGGCAGATTGAGGCCTCCTGACTCCAGAATCTTCATTCTTAACCATTACTCTATTCTGCCTTTCTCCCAACAAAGCAAAGCATGAGTGTGTCTTAAGTGAGTTGGTCTAAATTATGGAAATAGGTGATATTTCAAATTGGGGCTGTTGGGGTGGGAGGGAGGATTCAGGGATGGATCACTCCTGTCACGTCTTGATGATTGGGTACGTTCCCTAGTACCGGTCTGACAAGAATATACCACAAATGGGATGGCCTTAACAAATAGGAGTTTATTCTTACAATTTGGAGGCTTTAAGTCCAAGTTCAAAGTGCCAGCCTCTAGGGGCTGGGTGAAAGCCCCTCAACCTTGGGGTCCAGCTCTGCCTCCTGCTCCCAGCCCACTGGAACTAGAGGCTTTTCTTCACTCAGACAGCTGCTGGCTGCTGAGGCTGAGAAGCCCCAAGATTGACAAGTAAAAAGGCCCACTCACGATGTCACCAAACCACATGGCAGGCTGTTAAGTCCATTGTAAGTCCCAAGGTCGGCAGAGCATGCCAGACTGCTGAGCAATGACACAGCTACACGTAGGGTCCAAGCGTGCCATAGGCTAGAGACCATTCCCAAAGGCTTCTCTACTTATATATGGGAAGCAGACCACAGCCCAAAGGTAGGTAGTAGCTGCTTGTGGTAGATCCCACCATGGAGTTGATTGCCATTCTCCTCATGGGGAATAACTACCACCAGCTGCCCAGCCACTCAACCAGGCCCAGCCAAGTTGACACAAAAACATAACCACCACAGGGTACAGTTGCAGGACTTGAGCAAGCAGGGGGTAGGGGTAGGAAGGGCCTTCCAGCAAAACACACATGAGCCAATGCAAAAGGTATGTCCCTAATGAAATCCTTTGATGGTTCCCCATTGTTCATAATCTTCTCCCAAGGACTTACAAGGCACTGCAGGATCTGTCCCCAGGTTACCTCTCTCCACCCCTGCCCTAACCCTCCACCCTCTGTCCTCCAGCCCCACCTAACTTCCCTCTGTTCTTCCGACAGGCCCTTTCTTGCCACCACAGGCTGCTCTCTCTGCCAAGGATTAACCCTTCACCCTCTTCTCTGGCTAATTCTTAAGGGTCTCAGGTCAGACTCCCACCAGGCTGGCCATTATCCCAACACAGTCCACTGCATTATAACAGCTTAGGTCTTTGTGTAGCAGAATGAACAATAATGAAAACTCTGGCCCCAGCTGCTCTGCTTTCAAGAAGGAGTCACTTAAGCATTGGGGAAAATCCCAAGTCACGAGCTATTTGTTCAACAAATATTTACTGGGGACTTGTGCTGGGTGGTGGGGACTGTTTCTTTCTACTTGGAGAGCCTGGGAGGAGGAGGAATATAAGACCGTTCTTATCAAGACTGCCAGTTCTGTGCCACTCAGTGGTGACACCTGTGAGCAGACAGATGGTACCCATGCCAAGGGCATGAAGGACCACCCGAATCTGCACAAGCTTGTGAGCAGGGTCTCCAAGGTGAGAGGGTCTGATACTGTGATGGGGGCTGAACTGTAATGAGAAATACTAGGTGGTAGATAGACCAAAAACCTAAATGAATGATGTTGTTGTTGTTGTTATCTGCCGTCAAGTCGGACTCGACTCCTAGCAACCCCTCCTTGGGTTTCCGGGGCAATATCACTATGGAAGAAGATTGCCCAACCTTCTTTCCGAGGAGTGGCTGGTGGGTTTGAACCGCCAGCCTTCTGGTTAGCAGTCAAGTGCCTTAGGCACTACACCACCAGAGCTCCCAAAACGAACAATGTTGTTGTTGTTGTTATGTGCCGTCGAGTCGGACCCGACTCATAGTGACCCCTTCTTGGGTTTCCGAGGCAATATCACTATGGAAGTAGATTGCCCAACCTTCCTTCCGAGGAGTGGCTGGTGGGTTTGAACCGCCAGCCTTCTGGTTAGCAGTCAAGTGCCTTAGGCACTACACTACCAGAGCTCCCATGACTCCCATTGTTGTTGTTGTTGTTATGTGCCGTCGAGTCGGACCCGACTCATAGCGACCCCTCCTTGGGTTTCCGAGGCAATATCACTACGGAAGTAGATTGCCCAACCTTCCTTCTGAGGAGTGGCTGGTGGGTTTGAACCACCAGCCTTCTGGTCAGCGGTCAAGTGCCTTAGGCACTATGCCACCAGAGCTCCTTAAATGAATGATATACTTGGTTAAATTCTAAGTGCATTGTGGTATCACACTCATATGCCAATCCCAACCTTTTGGAAAGCCTGATGTTCCCAGGAACGCTTGATGTGAGTGGTCTCTGGCAGAGGGTGCATTCAGGATTGCCCATGGGGTAGAGACTGAGGGCAACCCAGAGCAAAGTGAATAGAGAGGGGAATTCTTTGGGGACAGGCACTTGTTTCTGAGACATCAATGATCTCCTGGAGGAGGCACAGGGCAAAGGCATGAGCCCTTTTAATTTAAATCTTACAAGACTGCATACCTTCCCAATCAGATCCCCAATCTCCTGAAAGCAAAGACCACATCTGGTCAGCTCCCCACTGTACTTCTGACTCCTAACATAATACCTGGTGCACAGGAGGCATTTAGTACTCCCTCATTGCCTGGATGAATGGCTGAACCAATAAAATGAAAACTCATTTTAATGGCTTCCAAAGCCCTGTCTGATCTGGCGTTGGTCACCTCCCCAACATCTCCTCCTACAACTTCTTCTCTTGTTCACTGTGCATAGGCTTCCTTTCTGTCCCTCAAATACACCATACTTGCTCTTAATCACAGGACCTTAACAGTTTCTGTTCCTTTGGTCACAAACATTCTGTTCCCAGCTCTTTGCCTGGTTACTTCCTTCATATTCTCATATCCTCAGGTGTCCCTGCAAATTCCACCTCTGCGGAGAGGCCCCACAATCCAGTGGCCCCTCACCCAATCCCTGGTTCGTAAATATATCACACTGCTTTATTTACTCCAAAGCACTTCTCAGAATTGTGTTTGCTTGGTTGGGAACACACATGCATTTTTAAATTGAAGCTGCCCCCAACACACATCACACAGACGCCCCCCCCCCCAGAAGCAAACTCTCAAAGGGTAGGGACTTTGTCCTTCCTTATCCACTTCTGTGTCCTCTATGCCAACAGCAGCACTTGGGACATCATAAGCAATGATTATTTATTGAAAGAATGAATGAATAAATGGTTGAGAGTGAATCACCTGGGAAATTAGGCTAAAAGCATGATCTCAACCTCAGAAACCTGACTCATGTCAGTTCTGAGAACTTCTGGCCCAAAGACACAAGACTTAGCATCAAAATGTATGACTCTACCCTTCCCCAGAGATGCCCAACCAAACAGCAGAGAAATATTGTTCCCGGACATTGGTGATGTTGGCATAGGACGTACCTGCTCCCCCACCCCACCTCCCTTGACCCAGCTCCCCATCCTCTACCCCCTCCCTACTGCCTGCCAGTCAGCTGGCTGCCAATGGCGATATATGGAGATGGCTTGATTTGACCTTGAAGGCAAGAAACAAATTAATGTATCTTGAAATAAATTCCGGGAATCGGTGGCTGGTTTCTCCCCCTTCCCCAGCCCCTTGGTGCCTCATGGGTTGTGCGTCATAATGTGAAAATAAACACAGCCTCCTAACTGAGCCAACACCTGGAGCTGGCGGGAGACGGCCTTACTCTCAGTCTCCTCTGACCCAATGTCCTCAGCCCAGGAGTTTTTGGAAGGTGGGGAAGCTCCAGGTCTGCAAAGGAGGTACAGGGTGAGGCTAAAGCTGGATCTTCCAAGACAACCTGATGGCTTTCTGACCCAGGCTCTGCCACTTGAGTCAATCACTGCACGTGTTTGGGCCAGGGGCGCCCAAGGATCTGTGCAAAGAGGGTGTTATGGGGACTCAGTGAGCTGATGCGTGTCCAGTGCCCAGTCAGTGCCAGGCACAATGAACTTGCTCTATAAATGTTAAGCAAAAGCAGCTGCCATCCAGCTGAGTCTTACTCATGATGACTCCATGAGGTCAGAGAAGAACTGTGCTCCACAGGGTTTCCAATAGCTAATTTTTTGGAACTAGATTGCCAGGTCTTTCTTCTGAGGCACCTGTGGGTTGACTCAAACCTCCAACATTTTGGTTAACAGCCATGGATGTTAACTGTTTGCACCACCCACTATTCCCTATAAATATGAGTGACCGTTATTTATCAATGGGTTCAGAAGGGGAAAAGAGAGGAGTGATAAGATTCCTGGTAGCAGCCAAGACCAGCACTGGTTAGTAATATCCCTACAGTTAGTCTATTGATTGTATCTGATCTTGTGCTTGGAGATGTGGGTACAAAGATGAGGGGAGTGTAGCCCTGCCTTCAGGGGGCTCACAGTCTATTTGAAAAGAGTGGCTGACTTCTCACTACTTGTAAAGCCCAACAGATAGATTACTTTCCAATGAACACATCAATACTCAGTTTAAGTTATCAAAAATAACATCATTAACATTTGTTATTGTTGTTGTTAGGTGCCATTGAGTTGGTTCTGACCCACAGCGACTCCGTGTATAACAGAATGAAACAATGCCTGGTCTGGAGCCATGCCCACAATTGCTGCTATGTTGAAGCCCACTGTTGTAGGCACTGTGTCAATCCATCTCGTTGAGGACTTTCCTATTTTTCACTGACCCTCTACTTTATCAAGCATGATGTCCTTCTCCAAGACCTGGTTCCTCCTGATAACATGCCAAAGTACCTTAGATGAAATCTCATCATCCTTCCTTCTAAGGAGCACTCTGGCTGTCCTTCTTCCAAGACAGGTGTGTTTGGTCTTCCAGCAGTCCATGGTATGTTCAACATTCTTCGCCAACACCACAATTCAAATGCATTGGTTCTTCTTCCGTCTTTCTTATTCATTGTCCAGCTTTTGCAACACATATGAGAGGCTGAAAATATCATGGTTCAGGTGGAATTCACCTTAGTCCTTAAAATGATATCTTTGCTTCTGAACACTAAAGAGGTCTCTTGCAGCAGATTTGTCCAACACAACATGTCATTTGATTTCTTGACTGCTGCTTCCATGGGTGTTGATTGTGGATCCTAGTAAAAATCAATAAATCCTTGACAACTTCAGTATTTTTTCCATTTATCATGGTGTAACTTTTTGGCCTGGTTGTGAGGATTTTTGTTTTCTTTAAGTTGGGGTGTAATATTTGATTGACATGCCAAAAACCGGTTGCCATGGAATCAATTCCAATTCATGGCAACCCCATGTGTGTCAGAGTAATATTGTGCTCCACAGTATTTTCAGTGGAACTATTACCAATACACTGATAATTACATCGTAATAGAGTCATAACAGAAGTAGTAAGGATCACTCTCAGCTCACATGCCAAATGCTGTACCAATTGTTTCATGAGCATTGTCCCTTTTAATCCTCACAATTTTCCTCCAAAGCTGGAGCTACTATTATTCCCAGTTGGCAGATGAGAAAACAGGCTCATAAAGGCAAAAGGACTCATTCAAGACCATGCATTCCACAGAAGAAAGAGCTGAGTCTTGAACCGATAGTCCCTGATTCTAAGTCCAGCTCTCTTTATCAAACCACACTGGCTCTCTGGGCACTGAAGGGGCTCCTGGAGCCGTTTTCTGCACACATGATGGCAGAAGGGGTGTGCTCCTGCTCTTTTCTCATTGGACAACTCCAGCTGCTTACAGAGCCCCAGTCCCTGAGGCCAATCTTACAGCGATGCCTCAGGTCTCTCCTAAGCACACATCAGAGAGCAGGGCTGGTGCCTGCCCAAGTCTGACCCCACCTGGCTGCAGAGCCCACATGTGGCCATGATCTTTCCAAGTGTGAAGTTTCCAGATGAAGGGACTAGGGACCCAGGTTGAAATCCAAGAATGAGGCAGCTGTCCATGGCCTCCTGGCTCATCTCATTGTTCATTCAGTGAAGCATTCATGCATTTATTCAATCCCTCAACAAATGCTTCTTGAGTACCACGTCTGTTCCAGGCACTCAGGTAGGCATTGCCTGGTCCCGAGCCACCATTGGTGGTGGTGGTGTTGGGGGTAGGGGAGCTGGGGAGCTGGGGGGTAGCATCTATGAAAAAGTCAGACCAAAATCTTCACCCTTAGGAAGCTCATGGTCTAGAAATACTCATGCCCAGGCCCCACTTCCAGAAATCCTGCTTTAACTGTTCTGGGGTGAGGTCTGGGTATTGATCTTTTTTCAAGAGCTCCCCAAGGGATTCTTATTTGTAGTCAGGTGTAAGAACTTCTGGAGAATGAGGCAATGGCAGGGGGCTGCACAGAAGGTTGTGGGACCCCAGAGAAGGGCTGGAACCAACCTGGGTAGAGGTGCAAACAGCTCCCAACAGGTTCTAAGGAAGAAAACGATGTCTAAGTTGAAACCTACAGGTTGAAAACTAATAATAACATTATTGAATGTTGGTCAGCTACAAGGTACTGTCTACACTCTTCACACCCATGATACCATTAAATCTGTAGCCAATGCTGCAAAGTGGCACCATGATCCAGAAATGTGCCCCTGGGGAGTGGCAGAGGAGCTGAGCCAGTTTCAAACTCTGACAGGCCTTGTTGCAGACCACTGCATTAGCCAAGCTGAGGGGTGGGTAGGAGAGAAAAAGTTACCCATGAGTTTAGTACGTATGTCTTCAAAATAAAAGAAACGCTTAATGCTTCCTCGAGGCTCAGTTTCTTCATCTGTCAAATGGGAATAATTCAACACCAAGCCAAATACCCTCTAGAGAGTTGCTGGCAAGCTCAGAGAAAGAGTCTGCAAAGTAAACAGGCCCACTTCTTAGTTGTTATCACACTCTCGGGGAAGGGACACAGAGCAGGGGAGGGAGTGGCGAGGATCAGCTGTCTTGGAAACATGGCCTGGTGACCTGATAGCATGAGATGATTCCAATTTTCCTGCGCCTGTCTGTGCTCCACCAGAATTACGTGACAGACCAACTTGTTCTGGTTCCAATGGTGACAGCTCATGATATCCACAGCAGATATGACAACAGAGCTTCCTGCCAACAGGAAATAAATATAAATTTCTGCTTATATTTCAGTTGCTTTTAAAGGATCATCATACTTTGTAAAGAAGGTGAAAGTTCAAGCCTTTTGCTCTTGTCTGTGTTTTCCAAATATTCTGCATCAAGAAAGTCTCACATTTATAATTAGAAAAGTAACCAGCTCCCATCAAGGTGACTCCGAATCATGGAGACCCCATGTGTGTCAGAGTAGAATTGTGTTCTACAGGGTTTTCAAAGGCTGATTTTTCGGAAGCAGATCATGAGGCCTTTCTTCTGAGGCATCTCTGAGTGGACTCAAACCTGCAACCGTTTGGTTAGCAGCCAATCACATTAACCCAGAGACTGCACCACCCAGGGCCTCCTAGAAAAGTAAACCAACTTGTTAAGTCTAACATCAGATTCTCATAAGGGAGCCTTTGATGTAATACATTGTTGTTGTTAGGTGCCATCAAGTCAGTTCCAGTTCACGGTGACCTCAAGTGCAACAGAACAAAACACTGACCAGTCCCGCACCATCCCCACAATCGTTGCCACGTGTGAGCCCATTGTTGCTGCGGCCATTGTGTCAACCCATCTCACTGCCTTATCACTGACTCCCTACTGTCTTGTGCTGGGTTCTCTAGAGAAGCAAGTTCAGATGATGATATGCCAGAACCAAGACCTTGAGCAAAAATCCAGAGAACTTTGCCAGAGCTTTTCCATATATCCTAGAAGCAGGCCACACCCCAAGGGAAACTCCCTTTCAAGTGATTGACTGCTCATGGCAGACTTCTTTATGGAGGTGGTTACATTATATCAGATCCCATTATAGGGGTAACTACATAATTGCTAACCGACTTAAAATCACATCTGCCCAAGTTGACACACAACCTTAACTATCACACTCTACCAAGCATGATACCCTTCTCCAAGGACTAGTCTCTACTGATAACATGTCCAAAGTACATGGATAAAGTCTCAATATTCTTGCTTCTAGGGAGCTCTGGTGGCATAGTGCTTAAGGCACTTGACTGCTAACCAGAAGGCTGGCGGTTCAAACCCACCAGCCACTCCTCAGAAGGAAG
>NW_006921635.1:13265294-13265794 GCF_000298275.1 Orycteropus afer afer
TGCCCAACCTTCCTTCCCAGGAGTGGCTGGTGGATTTGAACCGCCAGCCTTCTGGTTAGCAGTCAAGTGCCTTAGGCACTATGCTACCAGGGTTCCAATACAACCAAAGTTGTATCATCTACATATTGCAGGTTGCTAATGAGTCTTCCTCCAATCCTGATGCTGCTTTCTCCTTCATATAGTCCAGCTTCTCTGATTATTCACTCGCCATACAGATTGAAAAAGTTTGGTGAAAGGATACAACCTTGATGCACACTGTGGTGGTTAAGTTTGTGTGTCACCTTGGCTGGGCCTGGTTGAGTGGCTGGGCAGCTGAATGTAGTTATTCCCCATGGTGGGACTGGTAATTAACTCCATGGTGGAATCTATTGGAGCGCTGAGTAGCCGTTTTAGGGATGTGGTCTGCTTCCCATATATAAGAAACAGCTTTGGGAATGGTCCCTAGCTTATGGCATGCTTGAACCCTGCATGTAGCTATGTCGTTGTTCAGCAGCCTGCCA
>NW_006921635.1:13266129-13271560 GCF_000298275.1 Orycteropus afer afer
CTTTTGTGATATTTCCTTGTCAGAGCAGCATAGGGAACCAGAACACATACTATGGGTGACCCTGCTGGTATTTGAAACATTGGCAGCATAGCTTCCAACATCATAGCAACATGCCAGCCATGGCAGTACAGCCGACTGGTAGCTGAGTGGTGGTAAAATATATTACCTGATACAAATCTCACTTCCCTTCCTAGAACATGACATTCATGTAGCCACACTGTATAATGGTTATACATACAGTGTCTGGAACAGACTGCCTGAGGTTGAATTCTGCTCCATCACTTACCAGCTGGGCAAATTTCTTAACTTCTCCACGCCTCAGTCTCCTTGTCGGTAACACCAGGGCGATGATTGAGTGCCTCATTGGATTGTGTTGAGGAATAAATGAGTTACGCTATGTAAAATGCTTGCAGCCATTCCTGGCATATGAAAAGCACTTTGGTGGTACAGACCTATCTTTCCTGCCCCACCCCACCCCTAAGTAGTGTACATGGCTAAGGCCTTTGTTTTCTTGTTTTTTGGTAATATTTCCTCTCTCATTAATGCCATCCTGTTCCACCTTCTGGGGCACTGTTTGGGGATCCTGCCAGGTGTAAGTGGGTAGTGGTGAAGTTATCAGATTGGCCAATCACATTCATCTCTGCTCAGGCCTCGCCTCCTCTGGGAAGCACTCTAACCCAGTTATGGAAGCTCCAGAGCCCCATGCAGACCTCGGAGGGGACACTTGGAACTTCTGGCAGACAGGTCTGGTTCCTTTCTTCTGGTCACAGGCCCCCAATTTCTCCTTGAGGTGTCACTTCTCCCCATTTTGTACAGCTTCACTGTGACTTTCCATCAAGGACCCTGTCTGTCCTTTGCCAAGGGTGGGCACAGGGTCCAAGCTAAGCCAATCAGGGCCTCTCTCCTGGAGAAACTGAACCTTGTGCAGAGGGACTTGAGGATGGGAAATAGTTAAGGAGGATTCACCCCAGTGACAGTGCCCTGAGCAGATGTCCATTCCTCTTGCTCCCTAGATCCCAAAGTAACTGCTCCTGTCCTTGCTGAGGTCTAGTGCTTAGCTTTAATTGCAATTTAATTCCAGGCCTTTCCCCTTAGAGGGAAAAGGGGACTGGGAGAGAGGAAGAGAGCATCTCCCACATCACCTGTAAGGTGACACCTGAGTCCTAACCCAGCTCAATCAGTAACTCCCCTGTGACCCTAGACCAGTCCTCCCACCTCTATCCCAGTTCCTCAGTCTCCTTTGCGGGGTCTTCTTTTCTGAACCATCTTATACACGGTGGTGCTAGGAGTCGTATCCTTAGCCCCTCTGCTTTTTCCTGGAATCAACATCACACATGTTTGACAGCTCCGACACCCACCTCGAAGCTAACACACCCACATACATATTACCAGCTCCACAAACCTCCCAGACGTTGCCACCCATGGGCTCCTCTAACTCCACAAGTCCGAAACACAACTCAGTATCACTCCCTAAACTTGCTTCCCTGCCCCCCAGTTTAGTACATGGTATCATCCAAACCCAAACCTGTTGGCCCTGAGTTGATTCTGACTCAAGGTGATGCCATGTGTCACAGAACAGAACTGCTCTGTAGAGTTTTTATTTCTGAAAATAGACCTTCAGGCCTTTCTTCTGCTGGGAGGGGAGGGGGGGTCCAAACTACTAACCCTTGTGTTAATAACAGAGCACAAATCCCTGCCACCCAGAGCTACCCATGGCATCAACGACACCCGTCCCCGAAACCCAGAAGGCTCCTAGAGTTCTCTCTCTGTCAGCCTGACATCAGGTACTGTCCATTCTCTCTGACTTCCTTGTCACTTGATTCTTATATTCCAGTAGTTGTCACTTTGCAATGACCACTCATCTTTTGTCATTTAACCCTTACAACAAGCCCAGGAAGTGGGTTGTCTCATTCCTATTGGAGGAACAGGAGATCACAGAAGCCAAGCCATCCGCCCAAGGTCACAAAGGGAAGAAGAGGCAGAATCCCCAATTCGAACCCACAACTATCTGAGCCTGAAGCCCATGCTCATTGGTCCAGGATCTCCTCTGTCCATGGTGCCTGGCTGCAGGAAGAGCGAGATTTAGGCCCGTGGCTCTCTGGCTGGTTACTAAGGTCCACGAAGCAAACAGTGACAGTGTTGTTCCTGAGCTCAAGTGCTCCACCTCATTCCACCCAGTTCCTAATCCGGGCGCGTGACCCTGGAGCTCATCTCCCTGACAACCAGAGTGACGCAACAAACAGAGCTGGAGCTGCCAAGTTGGTGCTGAGCTGCCCGGGCAGGACTGGCGGCACAAGGCCAGGATGGGTGGCTGACGTCCACCAAGGCTCCAGCCCAGCACCACCCCTACCCTGAGGGTAGCATTATGTCCCCCTGACAAGCCAGAGGAACCCAACACCTGGTCCCAGCAGGGTCACCAGGGACTAGAAGCATAGGGAGGCTGGGAGGGTGGCGACTGGCAGTGAACACAACACTAGCTACGGGTCCTGAGGCATTGGGAGGGCTCCGGAGATTCAGTTTTCACGTCTAGCCCCATGACTTACCAGCTCTCCCTCCAACTCACCAGGAAATCCTTACTCCAAGTATCTCCAGCTTCCAATCACTTATCATCACCCCCCGCCCCCAGCCTCCACCCTGTCTGGAGCTGTTGCAGTCAAAGCTCCCTGGGTCCACCCTTGTTCCCACAGCCAATCCTTAGCACAACAGCCAGGGGGATCCTGTCAAAACATAACTCAGATGATGACATGGTTTTGGTCAAGCCTCTCCTATGGCTCCTGATTTCATTCAGAGTGAAAGCCACAGTGCCTATGACAGATACAAAGCCATACAGGGTCCCTTCTCCCCCAGTGCACATCCCTTTCCACTCCCCTGCTCCCCACTGCTCACGCCACTCCTCACAGTCCCATGAGCGCCCAGCATACTCCCACTCCAGGACTTGTGCACACGCTGCTCCTTCTGCTTGGAATGCACTTTTCCCAGACAGCTGTGTGGCCAACCCCTGCTTCTCCTTCAAGTCTTTGCCCGCATGGGATCTTCTCAGTAAGATGTACCCTGAACAACATATTTAAAGCTGTAACCTACCCTCTCCCATCTATCCTTCTGGATTCCTTGTCATGATCTATTTTTCCATAGTGACTTACCACTTTCTAACATAGCACATAATGGATCTATTTATTATGTTGCTGTTAGCAGCTCTCAAGTCGGCCCCTGACTCACGGTCATCCCAAGCACAACAGCAGAATGAAACATTGAGCCGTCCCATGGCTGGTTGTGGACTGGGCCACTGTGATCCACAGGACCTTCTTTGGCTGATTTTTAGAAGTAGGCCACCAGGCCTGCCTTCCTAGTCCTTCTTGGTCTGGAAATTCCACATGAGGTGTGTTGGCTGGGCATCGAACCCCAGTCTGCTGCATGGAAAGTGAGAATCCTCCCACCAACCCATCAATGCCCCCGATCTCCACTGTTTATTATCCATACCCACCTGGAGAATAGGAGTTCAACAAGGGTGAGAATTTTTCTTCCTGTATCAGAAGCACCTACCACAGTTGCTCTGGGCTTCTGTTTCCATGAATTAAGGATTATGATTCATCACGGGGGGCGGGGTGTCACAGTGGGGATCATGTCAGGTATGACGGTAACCACCCTCTGTGAACGGTAAGTGCTGTGCTTGTAAGAGGCAGTGGGAGAGCACTGGCCCGGCCTTCCCTGCGTTCTGAGCTCTGAGTAGCCAGATACTTCCCTATGGGACATCTATTGTATTACTCCCATTTGACAGATGAGGAAACTGAGGCTCAGAAAGGTGAAGTCATTGCCTCAAGATCACTGTGTAAGTCAGGGCTTCAACTCAGCTGTCGGCTTTTCCTGTAAGTTGCTTCCAGCTCAAGTATTTCAGAAGCCAAAGAGAAAGCACCTTCTCCAGGGAGCAGCTCTTGAGTCCAGGGGAGTAATAATAACACTGAAGAGCCGAATAACAGCTAATAAATGCTTCCTACATGTCAGGCTCACTTTGCTTCAATAGGCTACCCTCCCAGAAAAGCAGGAAATAGGTGCTTTTATGCCCACAGAGCAGATAAAGAATCTGAGGATCAGAGAGGTCAAGCCATTTGCTTGAGGCCACAGAGCTAATAAATTACAGTAATAGCATTGGAGCTCAAGCAATATGACTCTTAAGCCCATGGGATCTGGAGAAGGTCGATAACCACTGACGTGTGGTTTCTCTACCACCACAAATGGCCCCTGTGCCCAAGACCAACCCCCAAGGGCCTCCTCCCCTGAAGGAGAGCCCAGAGGGCACTTCCAGCAGTGGCAATGCCAGCACAGGGCCAACCCCTCCTGTCCACCCCAGCAGTGTGAGCAGGGGAAGCAGGAGGAATAGGGGGCAATGGGAGTTGGGTGGGGATCCCACAGGCCTGAGTTGCCAACAAAGACAAATGAATGAACCACTTAGGAAAACCAGGGCACTTCCACCCCGGAGCAGAACTGTCGCAGGTAAATAAATCATCACCACTCCACGCTGGACGTGCCAATTGCAGCGGGAGAAGATGAGCGCATTTATCTGCCTTACGACACCTTGGATGTCTCCAGGCTGCGAGGAGGTATGAAAATATCCCCCAGCATGCACTCTGCCTGGGCTGGTTTGCAGGAAGGGTTGGTGGGATGGAGGATGAGGGAGTGGACCTGGCTTTTATTCTAGGAAACTCGTTCATCTTAGCCTCTCCACTGTTGCCCTGCTGCAGGGTCCTGATGTTTTCTATGCCTTTAAACAGAACCACAGCAATAATAAAAATGGCACCCACTCCATGTCTATGTCCCTGGAGCAGACATGTCCATGTCTATGTCAGTGGTTAAGAGCTGGCTGTTATCTGAAAGGCCAGCAGTTCAAACTCACCAGTGGCTCTGCAGGAGAAAGATTGGTAATCTGTTCCTATAGAGAGTACAGCCTAGTAAAGCCTATGCGGTAGTTCTACTCGGTCACATAGGGTCACTAGGCGCTGGCATCACCTTCATGGCACCCAACAACAACAACACAACTAACCTGTAGGTTGGCAGTTTGAACACACCCAGTGGTACCCCAGAAGTAAGGCCTGGCAACCTGCTTCCATAAAGATCATAGCCAAGAAAACCCTATGGAGTAATTCCACTCGGAAACACATGGGGTCACCAGGAGCTGGGACAGACTGCATGGCAACGGGTTTGGTTGGTGTTTCCAGTGTTAAGCGCCTACTATGTGCCAGGCATTGTGGTGAACTTCTATACATTATCTCACTGACTGGCCAAACATAAATCATTGTTGGGGAGTATCTGCTGCATAGGAAGACAACGCTTTTGAGCATACCGAGACCTTCCAACCAAGTCCCTGTCTTGACAGGTTCTGCTGTGCTCAGCCAAAAAGTTATCTTAGCAACACTAACACAATGAAAGTGCATTATAT
>NW_006921635.1:13273215-13274343 GCF_000298275.1 Orycteropus afer afer
ACATGATGCTTACACAGCCCTTAGAAGCATGTCTAAGCAAACATGAACCTCCCTGCTTTTCTCTTCTACTCTTTCCTCTTTTGAGGGTGACAAAGAGTCAAGGTGGTATTTGGGGACAGAACAATCTTTCTTAACCCTGTGAGGGTCTGGATGCAAATTCATTAGCTTCCAATGAGATTGCGTCTCAGAGCAACCCTACAGGACAGAGTAGAAATGCCCCAAAGTGTTTCCAAGATGTAAATCTTTACAGAGCAGACTGCCACATCTCCCTTCTGCAGAGCAGGTGGTGGGTTACAACCACTAACCTTTCGGTTAGCAGTTGAGCATGTAACCAATGCACCGTCAGGGCTCCTGTAACTTCTAATAAAACCCACTGCCATCAAGTTGATTCTGACTCATAGTGATCCTATTGGGTTTCCAACATGGCAAATCTTTACAGAAGTAGATGCCTCATCTTCTTTCCATAGAGTGGCTGGTGAGTTTGAACTGACAACCTTCTGGTTAGCAGTAAGACGCCTTAGGCACTGCACCACCAGAGCTCCCTGTAACTTCTAATAGGATTTGTCAATTCCATGATTCCCACAGAATTGTTGAGATACATGGCCCAGACTTGGACAAGAAGGTCTCATCCCAAAACCTGGCTGAAGGCCAGACCACCAGTATGCTCATTTGATGAATTGCCAAAAACATCCTTCAGGACTAGCCTTCTGGAAAATAGTCAATGAATATGAATATGGTCTTCTTCAATAATTAGTCTCAAACATATTCAGGGAATATATTCTTCTTAGCAGTATTTTAGGGTCAATTTGTCTAAAGCTAAATATCACAGGAGTTGTTTAGCTTTTCCTGTGACGATTTCTAATGAAGAGTATATTCTTCAATAGAATCTTACGGAGTCTTCAATAGAATTAAAATATTATGAATAAATTTTTAGATAATATTTAAGAAGTAAAAATTCAGAGCATTACTGAACATATTAAAAACAGGCCATTATTGTATCTGTCCTACAATAAGGATATAGCTATTGACTCTTTTCAGAGGAGAATAGTCACACTCATATTTGATAAAAATGTTTCTTAAAATAAGGTTTTGGAAAATTGTCAAATTTGACCAAATTTTTTTTTTTTT
>NW_006921635.1:13279268-13280947 GCF_000298275.1 Orycteropus afer afer
GCCAGACTTTGTCTCACCTACTTTGGTCATATTGTCAGAAGGGACCATTTTCTGAAGAAGGATGTCATGCTTGGCAAAGTGGAGGGTCAATGGAAGAGGGGAAGGCCCTCAACAAGATGGATTGACATGGTGACTGCAGCAATGAGCTCAGATATAGTAGGGATTGTGAGGCTGCCCAGGACTAGGCAGTGTTTCATTCTGTTGTATATAAGGTGGCTATGAGTCAGAGACAACTCAATGGCACATTACAACAACAACAAAAACGACAACTATTCTGTCTTATGGGTATTTTGCAATTTCTTTAAGAACACTCCCACTGATGCACACTTGTTGTTGTTATGTGCTGTCGAGTCGAACCTGACTCATAGCGACCCCTCCTTGGGTTTCCAAGGCAGTATCACTGCGGAGGTAGATTGCCCCATCTTCCTTCCAAGGAGTGGCTGGTGGGTTTGAACCGCCAGCCTTCTGATTAGCAGTCAAGTGCCTTAGGCACTATGCTATCAGAGCTCCCTTAGGTTGCACACTTAGGTTGTTTCTAATTTTTCTTTCTCACAAACAAAGCTGAGATAAGCACTCTGGTAGCTAAATATTTTTAGTCATTCATGCTTCTTTCTTAATATATATTCCTAGAAGTGATATTTATGAACCAGTGGATACACATAGTTTTGCTGGTATTTTTGTTTGTCCATAAAACACACACACGCGTATTTCACCAAGTAGCTTCAACAATGGACTCAAACATATCAAAGATGGCACGGAATCAGCAACATACATAAGGTGGCCATCAGTGGACCTGACTCAAGAGCCACTAACCACCACAACATACTTCACTATCAAAGTGGAGGGCTTTCTCTTCTCCTTTCCCTCACCCCTTGTTGGGTGACATCTTTGGAGAGAGAGAGTAAAAGTCAGAAGTTCTATTGATATAACAACCTATCAGGGTTAGACAATGAGGTTTAATTGATCATTAAATTGGAATCGCATCACACAGCTCTAACTAACTTGAATCTAACTGGCTTGCATCATAATTTCTAAGACACACTAATTATTTTATATGCAATTGCGAAAGAAAGAAAGCAAGCTCTTCCAGTTAAACTACAACCCAGCACCTTAACATACTCCTGTACACCATGGTCGCTCATACCATTTCCTGTTGACAATGCAGCACCTTAACCATACTCCTGTACACTGTGAACTGCTCACACCATTTCTTGTTGCTTTCAAATTCCTTTTATCTGTTCAGAGGGACTTATTGTATTTTAACACAAATAATGTGCCTGTTACGCCAGAATTGTTTTACTTAATTTCATCATTTCCATGTGTTTTATCTGTGGCCATGTTAGTTATGTGGGTGCACTGTTGGTGAAACAAATATAGTAGCAATTTTTCTTGCCTCTTATTGCATGGCTTGGTGTATGACAAAACATTTTTTTGGACATATTTCAATGATAAAAGGCAACACAGCTTCATTTGCTTGTGGTCTCTTCCTTTTTAGGGGATTCAGGACAGACTGGGCTGTTGCTTTGCACCAAAACATGAAACTGGAGTCATTCCCCCAAAGATGAGAATTTGCTCCACTAAAGTCAAATTCCCCACCACCACTCTGTTGGAGGCCCTTCCTGTGTACACAGCAACTGTCCATTTCAATGCCAAATCCTGTCAGAGCATAATCTTCCTGA
>NW_006921635.1:13281987-13284841 GCF_000298275.1 Orycteropus afer afer
CCTTCTGGTTAGCACTCAAATGCCTTAGGCACCATGCCACCAAAGCTCCTTTGGATGATGCAGAGAACTTGAATTTGTCTTCTTCCAGGGAGGGAACCCAGACGGAAGCCACATGGGAACTTAAGCACACACACAGAAACTCTCCCCTCTGGGACACTGACAACATGATTAAAGGAGGTGTCTTAGTTACCCAGTGCTGTTATAACACAAACACCACAGGTGGGTGGCTTTCCAAAACAAAAATTCAAGTTCTCCCCATTTTGGAACTAAAAGTCCAAATCAGAGTCTTGACTGTGACATTCCTTCCTTGTCAATAACCCCATGCATTCTTGGTTGCTTCGCTTGTACATGATCCTCATGTGGCATGTGTCTTCCCCCATGTCTGTCTGCCAAAGGGGCAAGGAGCATCTTCCGACCTCCTCTAACCACACAAGAGGAAGACAGGATCACCATCAGTAGCCTAAGGCCTATTCTTGTGAGGCCAGATGTGCTGCCTCCCTCCAGCCCTTTCACCAATCATTCCTCCCACAGCACCCACCACCTCTCTGCTGGGTTTGATCATTTGCTGCAGAACTCACAGATTATGGGGTTTATTAGGGAAGCAACAGGCTGCTACTTTTAAATTCAGAAATGCACTCAGTCTCTTGCAGCCAGCCGTCTCACTTAGCAGCCGGCAGTTTCTCTCTCAGCAGTGCGTGTCTCTCGCAGCTCTCTCTCAGTAGCACATGTCTCATTCTCTCAGCAGCACATGTCTCTCTTGTCTCTCTCTCAGAAAATATGTTTCTCTCAGCAGTGTGTCTCTCAGCCAGCAGCGAGAGAGATTTCTTCTGCCTCTAGGAGGGCTCCTTTTGAGCTTGGCAGAGTGGCCAAACTAACTAATCCCAACATCAGAATTATATACACCTGAGAGAGAGAGAACTTCCCAGAAGATTGCTTAGTGCCCCTTGCAACAGAAATACCCAGATGGATAACTTTAACAATCACGAGCTACTCAGTTGCTCACGGGAAATTCCATCATGGAGTTTACAAAGACTATGGCTAGAAAAGCAATATTATGTAATTTACTACACTGCATTGTCTCAGTGTCTAATCTGCCCTTTATTCTAGAGGGACTGAAAAGGATTCAATGAGAAATTTCTTATTTTTGCCTTAATCTCTGGACTCTCCATATGTCCAAGCCCATCCATTTATATGATTGCTTTCTTTTGGCACCTATGCATCCTTCCAAATAAAGGTCAGTAGCAGGATTGTATAAGGAGGACATGACATTTATTGAATGGTCACTGTCCTTAACTAAGATCCAGACACTATCCAAAGGGCTTCCTCTGATTTTTTCGCTCATTCTATAGCATGGAGTCCCTCCATGGTGCAAACAGTTAAGTGCTTGAGTACTCACTGAAACGTTGGTGGTGTGAACTCACCCAGAGGTTCTTTGGAAGACAGGCCTGGAATATCCCATGGTAGCCACTAGTTGGAATTGACTCAACACATCTGGTTTGGTTTGGGTTTTCCCTATAGCGACTCTATGAATTAGGAAGTATTATGATTTCTACTTTACGTGTGAGGAAATTGAGACTTTGGAAGACTGAAGAATTTGCCCTAGGACACAGAACAAGGAGGTAAGAGGAAGCAGATGAGGAGGTTAAGTGAATGGTATCAGCAGCCAGGATACCTCGGTTACGTCCTGCATTCATGATCCACTGCTGCATAACAAGTTGCCGCAAACTGAGCTGTTTGAATAACACGCATTTATCACCACACGTGAGTCCAGCTATGGCTTAGCTGCAGCTTCTGCTTCAGGGTCTTCCACGAGGCTGCAATCTAGGTTTCAGGGCTGGGGTCTCATCTGAAGACTCGACTGGGAAGAGTTGGCTTCCAAGCCCATGTCATTGTGGGCAGAATTCACTGTCACACTGAGGGTCTCAGTTCTTTCTTGGCTGTCTCCCCAACATAGAAACTTGCTTCATCAAAGGCAGCAAGGGAGAAAGTCTAGCAAGCCAGATGTTACTATCTTATGTAATATAACCATGGAGGTGACATGCCACCACCTTTGCCACATACTGTTGGTTAGAAGTGTCATAGGTCCTGCCCACACTCAAGGGGAAGGGATTACACAGGAAGGTGAACACCTGAAGGGAGGATCACTGATCACACAGGCCATCTCAGAGGCTGTCTGCCACATACCCTGACTACCCTACTAACCAAAAAACCAAACCAAACTCACTGCCGTTGAGTTGGATCCAACTCATAGCAACCCCTGCTTGGGTTTCCAAGGCAGTATCACTACAGAAGTAGATTGCCCACCTTCCTGCTGAGGAGTGGCTGGTGGCTTTGAACCACCAGCCTTCTAGTTAGCAGTCAAATGTGTTAGGCACTATGCCACCAGAGCTCTACTCCCTGGTTCTCTGATTTGTAAAATGGGGTTATTAGGAAGATTAAACTAAAACAACTAAACCAGTGGCCACTGACTTGATTCCAATTCATGGTGAGCCCATGCGTTTCAGGGTAGAACTGTGCTCCATAGGGATTCCAATAACTGATGTTTCAGAAGCACATTTACCAGCCCTTTCTCCTGAGGTACCTCTGGGTGGACTCAGATCCAATCTTTTGATGAGCAATGAGAGCATTGACTGTTTGCACACAGTAAACCTCACCAAAAATGCCTATTAAATTAATTCAATCCAGATTTGCCTGGGTCCAAAGGCCATGCTCTGGGCTACCACATTTTTGCAGAAATACAGATATGCAAAAGAAAACAAACCATTAAAAATCTACCAGGCAGAAACAACCACCACTTCACGTCAGAGTTCTAGCCTTGCTTCCATGCAAAGATATTTCTATATTTAACAAGAGA
>NW_006921635.1:13285641-13306167 GCF_000298275.1 Orycteropus afer afer
TGTCTGAGCCTCAGTTTCCTCATTTGTAAAATGGGGATAATAGTGGTCCTCTCAAGGAGCTTTAATGGTGCAGTGGTGAAGCACTCAGCTGCAAATCAAATGATTGGTGGTTGTAACCCCCCAGCTGCTCTGTGGAATAAAGATGTGGCAGTCTATAAAGATGACAGCCTAAAAAACCCTATGGGGCAGTTCTACTCTGTCCCACAGGGTCATTATGAGTCGGAATCAACTCAACAGCACACAACAGCAACAGCAAGTGCTCATCGTATGGGGCTCTTGTGAGAATTAAAAGGGAGAATTCATGTGAGGTGCTTGTCACTCTTCTTAACGGCTGGTACATCAGCCCCAGCTGCATGGAGACCCATGAGTTTTCATTGGCTGATATTCAAAGAAGATCACCAGGTCTTTTTTCCTAGTCTGTCTTAGTCTAGAAGCTCTGCTGAAACCTCTCAGCATCTCAGCAACATGCAAGCCTCCCTGACAGACAGGTAGGTGGTAGCTGCATGTGAGGTGCATTGGCTGGGAATCGAACCTGGATCTCCCACATGGACGGCAAAAATTCTACCAGTGAATTGCCACTGTGCTTAGTACCTCATAAATCCTCCATAAAGAGAAGCCATCACGAACATTCAAGGGCCACTAGGGACCACCTGAATCAACCCTCCAACACTGGTTTGTATATGGGATGATGGAGGTCCAGAGAGAACCACCCTGCCCCAAATCAAGTGAGTTGCTGACTGTGCCTGGAATTCAGTTTCTGAAGCCCCATTCCAATGACCTATTTTCTGAACCCCAAGAGACCCTCTTGCAGGATACGAAGTACGCAGACCATGACCTCCTTTCACTCTTGGCCACTGTGCCACCTCTGAAGGTCCTAATGAAATTCCACATGAGCACAGGCGCATCTCAGACAATAGCTCCCAAACAGCATCATTTAGGGCCTGAGTCCATTCAGCCAAAATTTAATCACTCGATTAATATTGTGACACAGCTTGTCAAAAAGCTGGGGGACTGGCCTAGAGGCCCCTGGTTGCCGAGAACACTTTTGTTTGCTTGGTATCTCCTTTGGGTCTTAAAGAAGTAGGCCTGAGGTGTAGGACTAGGAAGACTTCCAGTTCCTGGATGGGGCATTTGGTCTTCAACTAACACCAATGCCCCCCATGCTCACCCTACATCTTCACTTGCATTCATCCATCTCTGGTCACTCTCTGAAATGAATGGTGGCTCTTCACAGTCCCTGATGATGCCTCCTGCCATCCCATCTCTGCACCTTTAGGAGGGTCAAGTCCTGGCCTCCTGACCCTTTATGGAGGGTTTATGATGTACTAAGCACAGTGTTGATTCAGTGTCTTCCATGTGGGAGATCCAGGTTCAATTCCCAGCCAATGCACCTCACCTGAAGAGCCATCCCCTCTTGCCAGATCCTTCTAACTTGTCTCTGCTTCCACTCTGACTCTGCCACTCCCTGTAAAGCATGCTTATATACCCACAGAGGAGGCCGTGCAGTATTGGCGAGATTCTCCTTTCAAGCATGAGAGACTTATTTTTCGAGCTTCTGAAGAGAGCTGCCTCATCCAAGCTCATGTCCCCTTTCTTAGGCAGCCCATATACAGAAACTGGCCATTGCAGCATTACATGCCCCAATCCGGAAGAACGTCAGGCCTGCCCCAGTCACAGCTCCCAGGAGTCTGCTGAGCCCTGTGTTGGGTGGCACCACACCCCACTGTTCCCACTGCCCGCTCCTGCTTCCTTCACTTTCCCTTTACGGGTCCCATGCTGACCTCTGTCCCAGATTCTGCTTTTTAGGAACCTAACCTGACATAGCATAGTGGCTAAGACACTTGCCTGCTAACCAGACAGCTGGCGGTTCAAACCCACCAGCCACTCCTCAGAAGGAAGGTTGGGCAATCCTACTTCCGTAGTGATACTGCCTCGGAAACCCAAGGAGGGGTTGCTATGAGCCGGGGCCGACTCAACGGCACATAACAACAACAACAACAACAACAACAACAACCTGACATAGCAGAGCAAACTTTTTAAGCACAAATCTGATTGAGCTACATCCCAACTTAAAATCCTCTACTGGCTCCCCAAAAGGTCCCTCAACTATAGTCAAAAGGTTGGTGGTTAAACCCATTCAGAGGCACCTCGGAACACAGGCCTGACAACCTGCTGCCAATTAAGGTCACAGCCATTGAAAACCCTATGCAGCACAGTTCCACTCTGTGGACACAGGGTCAGCATGGGTCAGAAGAGACTAAATGGTAGCTGGTATGAGGTGGACTTGACTCAATGGCCAACCTGATGGTAGTGGCTTTCCACTGCACTTAGAATAAAATGCCAACCTCTCACAAGGCTTGTAAGGCTCTAGATCAATGCTGTCCATGGAGACATAAGGCAAGCCACGTAACTGACTTGTACATTTAAAAAGTAAAAAAAAAAAAAGGTGAACTTTCAAAAATATGTTGTATTTAACCCAATATAATGACTATATATTACATTCTTTTTAATCATTGTAAGTCTTCAAAATCTGTTGTGGAAATGTACTTGGAGCACATCTCAGTTTGGCCTGGCCACATTTCAAGAGCTCGATAGCCACATGTTCCACAATGGCAGTCGACGTGGACAGTGAAGGTCTGAATGACCTGGTCCTTGACTCCTTCTCCACGCTCCTCTCTACCACCCTCCCTGACACTCCCTCTGTTCTTTCTATTCCTTGCTTTTCTTTCTATTCCTTGAAAACATCAAATCTAGTTATGCCCCAAGGCCCTTGCACTTGCTGTTGCCCCTGCCTGGAACACTCTGTTCTCAGCACTTTGCATGTCTAGCTCCATGGGGCAATCTACTTCCATAAAGATTTACTGCCTCAGAAACCCAATAGGGGTTGCTATGAGTTGGAATCGACTTGATAGCAGTGAATGAGAGCATGTGATAAGTACAATGGGAAAAAATCAGAAGAAAGGAGTTAGAAGTGCCAGGGGGAGGAGTAAAATTTTTAATGGGGTGGGGTTAGGGAAAGCTTAAGAGAAGGTGGTGTTGTGTTGTTGTTGTTATGTGCCATTGAGTTGGACCCAACTCATAGCGACCCCTCCTTGGGTTTCCGAGGCAGTATCACTACGAAGTAGGTTGCCCCATCTTCCTTCCAAGCAGTGGCTGGTGGGTTTGAACCACCAGCCTTCTGGTTAGCAGTCAAATGCCTTAGGCACTATTACCAGAACTCCTTAAGAGAAGGTAGCATTTGAATAGAGAACTGAAGGGCATGAGCATATGGATATCTGGGAAGAGAGTGTTTCAGGCAGAAGGACAGCACGTGCAAAAGGCCCTGGGGCTGGAGCACGCCTGACATGCTTAAAGATGACAACAAGGCCAATGCAGCTGGACAGAGTGAGCAAGGGGGGGAACAGTAGGATGGGGCTACAGAGGAACTGAATAGGAGGGGCTTTTGAAGCAATTCTAAGGATTTTAACTTGGATCAGAGGGCAGATGGGAGGCAATTGGAGAGTTCTGAGCAGAGAAGGCCATGTTTTAATCCACATGAGAAACAGCTCAGACCAGAGTCCAAGACTACAACACAGACTGTCAAATTTTTAAAATAAATTCCATTTTCCTTTTTTTTTTTTCTTCAGGAGCTCTGGTAGCATAATGGTTAAGGCATTTGCCTGCTAATCAAAAGGCTGATGATTCAAACCCACCATTTGCCTGCTAACCAAAAGGCTGATGATTCAAACTCACAGGAGGAACAGGAGGCAGTTTGCATCTATAAAGATTTACAGCCTTGGAACCACTATGGGGTGGTTCTACTCTCTTCTGTAGGGTCGCTACGAGTGGGAGTTGACTCCATGGCCATGGGTTTGGTTTTGGTTTTCTTTCCTAGCAACAGCTGAGCAGGTGGCTGCTCAGCCAGGGACTACATTTCCCATCCACCCTCAGGTAAGCTGTGACCATGTGACTAATTTTAACCAATGGAATATGAGTAAAAGTGATGTGTTCAACCTTGCTTCATTTGCTTAAAGAAAATGCCTTGTCCCCTTCTTTTTCTCCAGACCTGTTTCTAAATGGTGGGGCAGGGACGTGCCTAGATGCAGCTGAACTGTGCAAAGGAGGACACTGTGGTGGAAAGAGCCTTTGAGCAAGGCAACATACTCCCAGGCCACTCACCTCTCAGGACCATTTCATAAATAAGAAAGAAATTTCCATCTTCTTTCATCCAGTATATGTTGGGATTCTTTCTTACAGCAGCTTAGCTTCCACCTCAACTAATACACAGACTTTTATGGGAGAGTGAACCATATCAGAAGTGAATTACAGCACAGTGTGAAATAGGAAACAAGCTAAATGTAACACTGCCTGTCTCCTTCCACAAAGCTCCTTACCCAAGCCCCCATGGGGAACTTTTCAGGCACTGTCTCTCCCCTGAAGTCCCTGCCTGATACATTTTCTGTTTACGCATTCCCCCACCCCCATCAGCGTACCTCTCCCACTCCCTGGTGCCAGGGGTAACCTGAAAATTCATCTTATTTTACTAAGCAAATGACTATTTTCCCAGTCTCCACTGCAGACATCCTCTGGGACCTTTCTTTGCATTACTCAAAAGGTTTGGTTGTACCCACTCAGGGAAGGAGGATGCACTGAGGCCAGGTCTCCATCTTACCACAAACGACCAGCAGAAATTGAAATCACAGTTTCACTTTCACTCACTGCATGGTATATTCTCCAGCAGTTCTCCTTTCCCCAGTAGACTCTCAGTGGGCAGAAGGGGAGGTGGGGGCACAGGAGAAACTATAGGCTGAGTGAAAAAGCCTCCTAGATAAGACAAACAGTTTGCACTCAGTGACTAACCTGAAGGTTTGCTGTTCGAACCCACCTAGTGGTATCACAGAAGAAAGTTTTGGTGATCTGCTTCCGTAAAACCGACACCCACAAAAATCCTATGGAGCTCTATGACACAAGGAGTTGCCATGAGTCGAAATCGACTTAGTGACAGGTTTATTTTTCAGCTTGAGCAAATCTTACTCAGACACACATACTTATCTAATGGGCACCCCTATATGTATACCCATATGGTTTTTTTTCTCTCTCTCTCTCTTATACACACACACACACATACTCAGAAATACACACACTCCCTCAGGGACACAGACACACTCAGGAACACACAGCTGAGCCATGTGGGAAGCCCCTGGGTGTCTGTGCTGATTCTTTTCAGCCTTCAGACTCCAGCTCCCACTTCCCTCTGTGTCCTTCCCACTCACTGACTCTTCATGTTTCTCACCCGAAGTCCCAGTAGGGGTGTTATGTGGCCTCATTCTCTCCCTGCTTGTATGGTCTGTTATGTTCACTAGTAACACTGTGAAGTGGGTTGTAAAATGCATCAGAAATAAGGCCTCATCTCCAAGACTCTGGAAGCCAAGCCTGAGTTTGGCGTTGAAAGAGTCAGGCAATGCTACCGTGTCAAAAAGAGTCATATTTTTTGCCTGAACAAGACATGTAACAGGACTGCCTGCCTATAGGATGGCTGTGGTCTACACAGTGTCCACACCACTCTGCCACCAATGGGAGGAACATGAAGCTGAATTTTGGAGGAGGTCCTCAAGCCCCTGCTCAGTATCTGATCTTAATCAACCCTTGCTGCTTCTGGGTGTAAGGGACTGGTGGGGAGTTATCATGTGTTGTCTGGGGTCTCTGTCTGACCAGATATGTATGTATATTGTGTGTTGTTATCTCTCTTTCTCTCTCAAGCCATATATACACACATACACTCATGTGTTTACGTATATTATATGCATGTGTGTATATAAGTACACACACACTTATACGTTGTTGGTCCCTCCTTACTTCACCAGGCCATCATACCAGTCTTCATCCATCTACATTCCAAAAACCATTCTTTTTCCATTCTATATTATACATATATATGCTTTTCAGTTTTCCCTCATCTCTGTCTGGAGTCCTTGGGTGGTACAAGCACTTAACATGCTTGGCTGTTAAACAGAGGGTTGGAGGGTTGACCCCACCCAGAGGAGTCTTGAAAGAAAGACCTGGCAGTCTACTTCTGAAAAACCAGCCATTGGAAACCCTGTGGAGAACAGTTCTGCTCTGACACACACGGGCGTGCCATGAGTCAGAGACAACTCAGCGGCAACTGGTGACTGGTTAACTGCACATACCTCTTTGAAATAGCCCCTAAGAATGCTATGCACTGGACCACAATATTTACGTTCTCACATACTGACAAATTTGCATGTGTACACAAAACTTCTATAGTTCTTGTTACATCATCAATCACAAACTGGCAGCCCCAGGATTAAGTATGTCCCACTTACGGGTTTTACTTGGGAACTCTGATGGTGTAGTGCCTAAGGCATTTGCCTGCTAACCAGAAGGCTGGTGGTTCAAACCCACTGGTCACTCCTCGCAAAGAAGATTGGGCAATCTACTTCCATAGAGATACCGCCTTGGAAACCCAAGGAAGAGTTGTTATGAGTTGAATCTATGGCAGTGAAGTTTGTTTGTTTTTAAAAAATAATGCTTTCAAAAATTTTAAATTAGTTGTCAACATTTAGAACTCAGAGTTCATTTACAAAACCCAGATTGTAAGCTTCTCTCACTATGAGTAGGGTCTGACTCCACGGCAGTGAGCTTTTGGTTTAAAACATCAAAAGGCTGAGCAGCACTGAGCCACACTCCCTTCTGGCAGCCGTGGAGTGAGGCAGGTAACAGATGCCCCTTAGATGGGGCATGTGCCCTTCAGTCCCTCCACCCCACAGCCACCACCCCCTACTTGTTCACCCTACTGACACTTCTTTCTGGCCCCAGAAGAACTCTGAGTTTGGATGGTCCTACCTCTGGATTCTTTTCCTGAGACAGGGTTACCTTCTGTCTTACACTAGCCATTATTTTTCAGGGCTCTGTTACTTGCAAGGTCCTTGGGTGTCACAAATGGCTTGCAGTAAACTCCTAACCTAAAGACTGGCCACTCTGTAGTGCCGTGGAAGAAAGGCCTGGTGATTGGCTTCCATAAAGATCATAGCCAAGAAAATCTTGTAGAGTGTGTTTCTACTCTGTAACATATGGGGGCCCCATGCATCAGAATCTGGTGGTGTGGTGCCTAAGGCACTTGACTGCTAACCAGAAGGCTGGCGGTTCAAACCCACCAGCCACTCCTTGGAAGGAAGGTCAGGCAATCTACTTCTGTACTGATACCGCCTTGGAAACCCAAGGAGGGGGTCACTACAAGTCAGGTCCAACTCAACAGCAGCACATTTGGTTTTACGTCGGAATCAGCTTGACAGCAAGGAGTTTGGTTTTTTAATTTTCTATTACTTGCCCCTGAACCTAAACCTAAATGATACAATAGGCAACCCCACATTATACAGTAAAACCTGTGAAAACCAGAACCTGTGTAGGGCGAAGGCCTGTCAGAGATGGAACAATCCAAACTCAAACCATGTAGGATTCTTAATAAAGAGGTGTGACAGCAAGCACCCTGTCAAAGGTGGGAAACTTGTGAGACCCAGAAAAACATGGCAGTGCCCTGGAGGCCTGGCTATCACAAGTTTTGCTGTACTATTACGAGGGAAGGGGAGGGGTGCACAGCACATGATTACAAGGTGTTCCCATGGGTTAGACAAGCACATACCCTGTACGCAAATAAATGTACCCAAGGGTGCATGCATTTCCACCTGCACAGAGCCTCCCATGGCTGGGAAGATGGGAGTGGCTGCTCCCTCTATCCAACTTATTCCCCAGCCCTTTAATGGGCATGGAGATCTTCGTTCTGGACTGGTGGGGCTCTCATCCTCTCTCTGAGCCCTCTGTCTCTTCTCCCTATTGCAGATGAGGTTGGTACGTTACTCACCCCCTTGTCACAAACCATGCATGTGTCTGCTGTCCTACCACTACTGCCTGGGACTCACCAGGAAGAGCAGGTCACTGGAGTTGGCTTCAGGATGGAGCAGACACAAGGTAACCGAGCCTACTGGCAGCCAATGTGTACACCTCTTGATGTGATAATCCAGAGGCATCCCTGTCTCTTGAGTTACATTATCAAGACACCCCCTTTATTACCCAGTCCATTATGTGCCAGATCCTACATTAATTTCTATAAGCATGTTCACTTCTATGAACACATATGGGTTGGTGTTTCCCTTAATACGTATGTTACGTTATGTTTATAATTTTTAAACACGTGTATGATATTACTCAGAAAGAAGGTTGGGCAATCTACTTCCATAGTGATACTGCCTCAGAAACCCAAGGAAGGGTCCCTATGAGTCAGATTCGACTCAACGGCAGTGAGTTTTAGTGTGATATTATGCATGTGACTATATTTATGAGGGAATATCTATATGCTAAAGTGCCTCCTCTTGTGGTGTAGTGGGTTAAGGGGCATCTGACGGCTAACCAGAAGCTTGGTGGTTCAAACCCACCTGCCCTGTGGGAGGGAGATGGGGCAATCCATCACTGTAAAGATTTACAGCCTTGGAGACCCAATGGGATCACTATGAGTTGGTACCAATTCGATGGCAGTGGGTTTTAAAGTGCCTGGAACTATGCCAGATTCCTCGTTTATCTCATGTCATTTGCACAAACACCTTATAATGTAGATATTACTACATGAACACAGTAGCCACAGTGGACTCAAAAATGCCAACAATCTTGCAGATGGTGCAGGACCCAGCAATGGACAAGGTGGCCACGCATCAGAGTGGACAACACCAAAATCTGCATTTATAAGAGTGTCATTCAGGCGTAGTGGGGAAAATTCCTTTGGCCAAAGTCACACAGCTGTACATCAGAAGTTATGGGCAGATTAATTCTCAGTCAAACAACAAAAAGGCCTATAAGCAGAAAACCTACCCCAGAGAGAGGCATCCCTTAGATCCATCAACCAGGAGAGATCAGAAGGGCAGTATTTGCATGGGGGAAAGCCGGACAGACAGGAACACAGAGCTAACTAAGAAGGACACACGGAAGGGATAGTCACAGGGAGGCGATGGGAGGAGAGCTGTTAATTGCTGGTGCTGTGAACCCAAATATGTATGAACTGTTGAGAGTAAAATGAATCTTCTTTATAAATTTGTACCCAAATCACAATAAAAATTTTTTAAAAAAGCAAAAAGGACACTAGTGAAAAACTGATGAAATCTGAATAAAGTTTATAATGTAGTTAATGATAATAAAAAGAAGACGTTATGGGCAGTCCTGAGATCATGAATGAACTCTGTTCCTAAATATGCCTTTAAGATGACGTTTCACATTAAGTCTGAACAGGTAGGCACCATTATGTTGTCTTAGTACATAGTGTACATTTCTATTTAAAAAACATGAAAGAAACACTTTTCAGATACATTAATACACCTGTAACATAATAACACAGCAATAATAATCGTGTTTTGATGTATGTCGCAAAGTAGCACCCTTTGTTACTACAAACCATTGTATGTATATTGAGCTTTCAATACAATAGGCTTTATGGGGGTTGGTTCCTAAATCAGACTTTCCCCACCCAGGGACCTGCCTTTGTGTGTTGTGGATGCCGTGGTGCCACCCCTTTCCATCCACATCCCCTCTCCAATACCTGCAGGTATTGGTTGCTAACCAGTCACACCTGCAAGCCTTGTCCAAAGTCCCTAGAAGGTTACATCCCTCCCCAGAGGAGACTATCAGCCTGAATGCTCCTTGGAAGAGCGGATAGTGAGACCTTTCCTTGCTTACTTAGGACACACATCAGGAGGGACCAATCGCTGGGAAGGACAACATCATGCTTGGTAAAACAAGGAGTCAGTGAAAAAGAAAGAGAGCCTCACTGAGGTAGCCTGACACAGTGACTGCATCAACGGGCTCCAACATAGCACTGGTGGGGAGGGTGGCGGGGCACTGGGCAACATTTCATCCTGTTATACAAAAGGTAGCCATGAGTTAGAGCCGACTAGACAGTGATCAACAACAACAAGGGGAGAACTTCTGAGGCCAATGACTGACTGATGTGGGGATAGAAAAGCTGGCCAGCTCCCTCACCTCCCAGGAGAAGGAAAGTAAGGGAAGCTTGGTTGTCAAGTTGATTCTGACCCCCAGTAACCCCACGTGTGTCAGAGTAGAACTGTGCTCCCCAGCGTTTTCAATGGCTGGCTTTTCAAAAGTGGGTCGCCAGGTCTTTCTCCCAAGGAGTTTCTGGGTGGACTTGAACTGCCAACCTTTTGATTGTTTAAGTAGCCAAGCACTTGAACCTTTGTGCCACACATGGAAAATGAAGAAGTTGGCACAATGTGGCTTCAGGAGAAGTCTAGCCTCTATACCTACCTTTGACTGTGCTGTTCAGGGTCCTTATCTAGATATGTGAGAGCTGGACAATGAATAAGGAAGACCTAAGAACAGTTGATGCTTTTGAGCTGTGGTGTTGGCGAAGAATGCTGAAAGTACCACGGACTGCTAAAAGAACTAATAGATCTGTCCCGGAGGAAGTGCAGCCAGAATGCTCCTTGGAGGTGAGAATGGCCAGACTTCATCTCACCTACTTTGGTCATGCTGTCAGAAGGGACCATTCCCTGGATAAGGATGTCATGCTTGGTAAGGTGGAGGGTTGACAAAAGAGGGGAAGGCCCTCAATGAGATAGATTGACACGGCAGTGGCGATGGGCTCAAGTATAGCAAGAATCATGGAGCTGGCTCAGGACCGGGTGGTGTTTCGTTCTGCTGTGTACAGTGTCGCTATGAGTCAGAGATGACTCAACGACACTTAACAACAACTATCTACACATCACTGAACCACAATTTGAGCCTGGGTTCCATCTAATTCCAAAGCCTGGGGATTTCTCTGCTCACCACCCTCGCTGCTGGTGATATAATTCATGCTTCCCTGGGCTGACTTTCCCACACCTTTCTCTAGAGGTAGCAATGAATAGGAATTGTTTGTTTGTCTAAAAGCAGAGTGGAAGCTAACTGTTTTCGACTGTGAAGCAGTGTAATGGACACCGCGCCTGTTACATTACATTTTATGGTTTTAGAGCAATTACACTGCATTTTGCGGTGTCATAACATATTACATTTTATGGCTTAATATCAGCTTTAATACAAGACACCATGGCCCAGAATTTTAACAAGAGGAGGCTTCTCCTGGGGAGATGGTAATGGGCTTTCCACAAGACCACATGCCTTGCCAGCAAGAGGACGGAAAGGTGAAGCAGGACACAGACCTCCCACAAGACACCAGAGCCTCCTTACCCTGGGTCCCGCAGTCAAGTCTGGCCTGCTTGCGAGGGGTTTCCAGACAAGCTAAAGACACTGCTCTGGGCTTCCAGCCTTGAGTGTCCCCTCCACCTCCATTTCTTTCTCCACATAGAACCTGAGGGATCTTTTTAAAACCACAAAGCTAACCACACCACCACCCTGCTTAAAACTGACTATAGCTTCTCGTTCGTCAAGATCAAGCCCAAACTCACCTTCTGGTTCAAGGACTCAATGTTCTGTTCGCTGGACAAGTCATTCATTAATCCCTCCCACACACCCTACCCTAAAGCCACAGTGAGCTTCCTACCATTTCCTTTTTGTACCTCCATGCCTTAGCACATGCTGTTCCTTCTGGAATGCTTTCCTCGATCTCCACCAATCTCTTATTCCATTTATTCAGGAAATATTTATTGAATGCCCATAATGTTGGGAATGGTTCTGACTGCTAGGGATAAAACCAAAACCACACCAAACCCACAGCCATGGAGTCGGATCTGACTCATAGCGAACCCTCCTTGAGTTTCTGAAGTGCTGTCACTATGGAAATAGATTGCCCTACCTTCCTTCCGAGGAGTGGCTGGTGGGTTTGAACCACCAGGCTTCTGGTTAGCAGCCACATGCCTTAGGCATACAGCCATGAAAAACACACTTGAAGTCTCTACTCACATAGAACTCACCTTCTGATGGGAGGAAGTGACACTGTATCTAGTCCTGTAAAATTCAACTCATGTCACTTCCTCCTGGAAGCCTTCCCTGATGGCCCCAGGTAGCAAGGTGTGTGATACAGGCCTTCAAACATCCTAAAATGGCTCCCATTCTGCCATCTTAAATTTTGTACTCCTTTTCTCTGACTTCTTCTTCCTATACATTCCAGAAGCAGCCAAGCCTGCAGCTGCTGACGCCAGTACCTTATCAGGAAGGAACATCTACTTGTGACCACCAACGTAAAGAAACTTTTTGTTGGGCAGAACATCTCACAATACCCTCGAAGGGGAGCTGACCACCTGCCTTGGCCGCCAGCCAGACTGGTCTGGCTTGTCACCCAAACACCCTTGTGATTGTTTTACTACTGTATAAATGATTGCATATCGGGAGGTAGGGCGCATACCTCAGGAGACATTGACCATCTTGCTGCTAATAAACTTGGTGTGTTTGGGAGTGAATCTCAGTCCGTTTTTCAATCTCTCTACACAAAGTTATTCTGAGGCATTTGCTCTCTTGGGTATGAACCCAACACAAAGAATGAGAAACAAAGCTTTTATTTCTTGTGGAATACAGATATCTGGGTTCCATGGAAGTTAAGGTGACCCACCCAAACTATCACCCTGAGATGACCTTTGAACCTTGAGCCTTAAGAATATTGGTCTTCTACAGGGACAATGTTGTAGTCACTTCTTGGCTACCACCAGCTACACAGAGGCAGTGAGTAGTTGGACCTTGGGCTCAGGACAATAGTTGCAGGGGACATCAAGCTCAATTGGCATAACATACCACACAGAAGCATTGTTCCACATCCTACTTTGGCAAGTAGTGACTGCTATCTTTAAAGCTTGCAAGTGGCCATCTAGATGCAACGATGGGTCTCTCCTCATCCAGAACAAAAAAGAATGAAGAAAACCAAAGATGCATGGAAATAATTAGTCCATGTGACTGGTACACCATGCCATCCTCAGTCAATATGACTATGAAACCAGAAGAACTAGATGGTGCCCGGCTACTACTGCCAACCACTCAGAGGGGGATCTATGTAAGAGATCCTGGATGGAGTGGGAGAACAATGTGGAACAAAACTCAAAATAATTTAAAAAAAAAGGGGAGAAGGAGGGGGACCAGGTTTGATGGTCTGATGGAGCCTGATGGAACCACTGAGACTATGGCCCCTAGCTGCCTTTCAGATCTGGAACTGAACCCACTCCCATGGCTTCCAGCCAAACAAAAGACAAGCATATGAGCTGAACACTTACATTAGGTATATATACTCCTTGGAGAGAACAATTACGGGAGAATAGAAGGGCTGTGTATGAACAGAGAGACAACACAAGGGGCAGGAGTGCATGGAGGGAAGGACACAGGGAAGAGGTAACTTTGAGGAGGGAGTGGGAGGGGAGCTGTTGCATTGTGGGAAATTGCAGTCAATGTCATGAGACAAAGTGTATGTGAACTGCTGTTTGGAAAGTGAATTTGCTCTGTAAATTTTCACCCGAAACACAATTAATATATATATATATATTTTTTCTAAGTCACCTTTAAGTCAAATAATGGTCTACATTAATTAGTAAAGAACATTTTGCCTTAGGCATTGCGATCTTTTAAGAGAATTATCCATGTGCGGTTTTGACAACAAAAAAAGATCAGACTAGAGCTATGTTTTAGAGTAAATTAATAATTACTGGGACCATTCAAGTCAGTGCTACATGGGATCCTTCCTGAGCACCAACTATTTTATCAGTTCTACTCTGACCCTTTCCTCATGGCAATGAATAATTACTAGCAACAGGATGGGGTATAAATCAACCACATGAGATCAAAGGGGCAACATTTGTTCAGGGATAAAGAAGAAGGCAGGAAGGGATAGGAAAGGAGGAAGAAACGAAATGATAAACACAGAGAAGTAGAAAGAGTGCTGTTATGTTGTGGGGACTACATTCAATGTCATGAAATAAAATAGGTATGAACTGTTGAATGGAAAACCAATTTACTCTGTAAACTTTCACCCAAATAACATTTTTTTTTTTTTTTTTTAAGAATCTTTGGAAATTCTTTCTTCTTTGGAACATTTTTGATTCCATTGTTGAAATGTCACCACAATCTGCAAATTGTGTATTCAATAAACTCCAATCAATTTCTATTATTAGTTTAAAATGACTTCTGTTGTAACAATTCCAAGCATGTTTCTTCACAATTACAGTCATCTGCTCCCTTCTGTGTCTTCCCCAAGAGCAAAGACAGTGCTTTACTCATTTTTATGCCTTGACCCTTGCAGGGTGTTTAGCAAGATGACCAAATAAGTGAAGGAACAAAGCAAGAAGAAATAAAAGGTTGGTGTGATTCAGACCTGCCAATGAGATTCCACCCTATCACAAAGCAGCTCCCAAGGGAGACCTCAAGCCTGCCACCAGACAGTCACTACTTTGGGTTAAGCATTGTCCACTCCTAGCAGCTCTTCTGAATGCGAATGACCCTGAGAGAAAGACATTTACATGAACAGTATCCTCAGAGCTCTGTGTTGCTGGCTGCAGAGCACAGGATTTGGAAGAGCAGCTCCGCTGCACTGGGAGACAGAGGGGAAAAGGCGGGCAGCTTTGCCCAGGCCTCCAGCCTGACTCAACTCGGAGACATGGTTGACAGATATTTTGAATAAAAATATCAGAGCTGTTTGAGAAGCAATACAGAGCCATGAAAAGAGCTCTGAACTGGGTATCGGGTTCTAGCCCTAGCTCTGCCACTTATTTGCTATCCAATCTCTGGCAAGACCCTCAGCCTCTCTGGGCCTTACTTTCATGAGTTATGAAGTAGGGAGGTGGATTAGATATGGTCAGGGTTGATGAGGAGTCAGGAGAGGTCAGCAGTTCAGTGCCAGCTACGCCTTCACTAAGTGTGAGCCTGGGCAAGCTACTTGATCCTATGGGGCTGTTTTCTCATCTATAAAATGGGGAGGAGGTAAACATTATACATTCCTCAGAGGGTTGGTGTAATAAGTTAATACACATAAAGCTCTTAGCCCAGGACCTGGGCTATCATAAACACCCAGCAAAACTTTTTATAATTAAATAGACCAAAGAGTGAACATTGAAATGTCTGCAAAGCACAGGTGGCCAGAGCTGCAAAAAGCCCCAAACAAAATAATAGCAGATCATGTAAATTCTCTGCATAGGGGCTCACCAGATGCCCACCGTCCAAGTGCTTTATAAACATAATCTGATGCGAGCCTCACAGTAACCCTATGAGATAACTATTGCTATCCTTGATTTGCCAAGAAAGCTCAGAGAAAATGAAGAATATGTTGAGCCTCACACAGGTGGTAAGTGGCAGAGCCAAGTTCTACCTGATGCCAAAGGTCTTTATCAGTATGGAAAATTTTCAGGTATTATTTCTTCAAATATTTTTTTTGGTCCCACCTCTCTCTCAGGGATGTGTAATATTGTTGTAGCTGTTAGATGCCATTGAATTAGTTCTATCTCACAGAGACCCTACATACAACAGAACAAAACACTGCCTGGTGTTACAACATCCTCACAATTGTTGCTATGCTTGAATCCATTGTTGCAGCCACTATGTCAATCCATCTTGTTGAGGGTCTTCCTCTTTTTCACTGACCATCTACTTTATCAAGGCTGATGTCCTTCTCCAGGGACTGGTTCCTCCTGAGAACACGGCCAAAGTGCATGAGACAAGGCCTCATCATCCACACTTCTAAGGTGCATTCTGCTACACTTTCTCTAAGACAAAGTTGTTCGTTCTTCTGAAAAAGAGCTCTGAGCTAGGCATCAGGTTCTAGCCCTGGCTCTGCCACTTACTTGCTGTGTAACCTCTGGGAAGACCCTCAGCCTCTCTGGGCCTTAGTTTCATGAGCTGTGAAACAATGAAGCTTGGCTAGATATGCTCAGTGTGTATCAGGAGTTAGAAGAACTCAGTCTATGATATATTGAATATTCTTCGTCAACATCATAATTCAAAGGCATCAATTCTTCTTCAGTTTTTCTTACTCATTATTCACTGTTCCCAGGGATACAAGGTGATTGAAAAGGCATGGCTTAAATGTTAGACTGCTTGAAATAGTCCCACAGGTTACTGATGCCCTGTTATCATTGTTTTTCCTCTCTCTGTGTGATTCATATTAAGGAGCTCTGATTGTACCATGCTTAAGGCATTTGACTGCTAATCAGAAGGTCAGCAGTTCAAACCCACCAGCCACTCCATGGGAGGAAGATGGGGCAATCTACTTCCATAAAGATCTACCACCTCAGAAACCCAAAGGGGGTCACTATGAGTCAGAATTGACTCAATGGCAGTGAGTTTCATTTGCCTTTTGGGTAGTTCATTTTGGGTAGTTTCTATTGTTAAGTCTTCAGGTTCACTCGTCTTTTCTTCTAAATCTGCCACTAATCCCTATTAGTGCATTTTTCATCTCATACACTGTAGTTTTTATCTCAAGTAGCTCAATTTGGGTCTTTTCTTTATCTTCCATATGTCTTAACATTTTGAACTTATGGAATACAATTATAATAACGGTTTTAAATGTCCAATTTAGTATCTGTATCAGTTCTGAGTCTGTTTCAGCTGATTGGATTTTTTTCTCCTCATTAAGAGTTGCATTTTCCTGCTTTTCATGTCTGCTAATTGCTTGGCTGCTAACTGAAAAGCTGGAGGTTCAAGTCCAGAGGTGCCTTGGAAGGAAAGCCTGGTGATTTGCTTCTGAAAAGTCAGACATTAAGCACTCTATGGACCACAGACCTACTCTGACACACGCGATGGTCACAAGTCAGAGGTGACTCAATGACGATGGGTTAATCATCTTAGATTTGGGTGTCAATCACAAGTAGCCATGTGGGCCAATTCTGACTAATGATCTTTGGCTCTTGCCCAATCATTCCATTCCCCTAACCAGCAACTTGTTTAGGCATGAACATGTGACCCAGATCTGATCAATAAGCCATGAAGGGAAATCTACAGGGACACTTTTGGAGAAGGTTTCCTTCCTCTTTGGAAAGAGACTACCAGTTCCTCTGGGTGTGACCACAATAAATGTATTAATTGAGCGCTTACTGTATGCTAGGCCCTTGGGCTAGATGCATTACATCATGATCTCCATTTGACAGATAAGGAAACAGATTCAGAGTGGTAAGTGCCCCTTCCCAAGGTCACATGGGTAGCAAAGGGCAAACATGGGATTGGAAGACAAGCATCTCTGATTTCAGAACTAGTGACCTTACACCCTTCCTCTGCACAGCCTCTGTACTAAGAAAACCTGATCCAGACAAGCCCCCTCCTTCCACTGATCCATATTCATGCTGCTCAGAGCCAAGTAATTGAGGCTGCAAAGGGTGCTGAGAAGCCATCCTAAGGCGCTTGTTCAGCTCCTCTTCTGAAACTGCATTCCCTACTGGGCTATGGGAACTCTTCTGTCAATATTGATGCCTGTCTGAGACACTGGGAACCTGCCACGGACAGAGAACAGCTGCTGCTGAGATTTAACGTGAGAAAGAAAAAACACAAATCCCTTGCAGACCCAGCAAAGCCCTTTGCATCTGGGGAAACTCTGGAAGAAGAGGGTAGATCAGATGCCAGCCGAACTGCAAGGTGCTTGGTGGGGCCTCTGCAGCCCAGGTCTGTTCATTCACCTGCTCAGCAGGGCCATGGAGGGCTAGCCAGATGGGGAACCTGTCACCTGGGATGACACTTCCGTGTCAGGTATGCTCCTAGGGTAGCTAGGATATAGGTTTTAGGGTCTACTCCCACCCCTCAGCTCTTGGAGGGCCAAAGCTGGTCCTGGGGTGCTCTGCTCACCTCATTCATTCATGCTCCAGGAGTGCAGGCTGCTGGAGAGAGGAATATGGGGTTGGGCACAGGAGGCCCTCCTTCTTAAGAAAGGTTGCCATTGTCGGGTGTCACCAAGTCAATTCTGAGTCACAGTGACTCCATGTGACACAGTCCAACCACCTCTTAGGGTTTTTTTGGCTGTAATCTTTATGCATTAGCCAGGAATGGTCCCAGGTTTCCTTCAAGGAAGGTGAGAACTGTATCCCACTGAACCACTACTTCCTCCGTGTATCTACGCAGACACATGAAACTGAGGTAAACTATTTGGAATTCTATTTTGCTACTTTCACTTCACAATGAATCCCAGATTCCCCACCCCCCCAAATTAATAACTATCCTTCTATAATATGCTTTTAAATGGTTTCATAGTATTCCATGCCAAGGATGAGCTATCATGAATTGGTATGTTTCCTTGTCATTGTACAAACAAGTTTTTTTCAAGGTTTTCAAATTTTGCTTTATAAGTAACGTTCTAAGAACCTAAAAACAAAAGGAAACCCATTGCTGTCAAGTTGATTCTGATTCATAGAGACCCTAAGAATACAGCTGTAGCAAAATACTTGCACACATAGGTGACTACTGCTGTTGTTAGAGCAGAGTTGACACAGGTGATGATTCCCTTCAAATAAATTACAAGGAGACCTCTGGGTCCATGTGTGTGCACATCTCTTAAATCTTTTGATGCATGTTGCTAAATTATAATCCTGGGAGGTTGCAAAAATTTATGTTCCCACTTGTAGTGTATGAATGTATCTGACGTAGGAGTTTTGGATGACTCTACCAGACCTTGGAGCACATATCTCCATAACCTGGCATGGTGTCTGGTATACAGCAGGCACTCAGTATGTGTCTTTTGACCCAAACTGAAGTGCCTCAGTCATTCTTTCATCTTGAGTTGTGCTGAAGGGTCCCGTGTTCTTTACAGCCACCACAGCCCCTAACACACCTCCCTACATGCTCTTTTTGGTCAACCAGTAAACTACAGAGTTGGTTCTGACTCATGGTAACCCTGCAGGGGTCGCAGCAGAACTGTGCCCCATAGGCTTTTCTTTTATTTGTCTTTTTTTTTCAACCTTTAACATCGCTTTATTTCAGGGAGAGTTAGATGACACGGTGCAATTTTAGAAATGGGAGTAGAATGACTAGACTGATTTATTTATTTTCATAACTTTTTATTGTGATTTGGGTGAATGTTTACAGCGCAAATTGGTTTTCCACTCGGTAATTCATAAACATTCTGTTTTGTGACATTGATTGCAATCCCTGCAATATAACACTCTTCCCACTTCTTCCTACGTTTCCCATTTCTCGTTTCCATTCGTCCTTTCCTATCCCTTTTCCCTCTTAGCTTTCTCCCTGGGCAAATGTTGTTCTTTTGCTCTCATATGGTTGACTTTTTCAAGGAGTTAGTACCTTCCTGGTGTTACTGTTCACCTCACAGACTGTCTATTATTTGGCTGAAAGTTGAGCCATGGGGGTGAATTCAGTCCCAGGCTTGAAGGGTGACTCTTGGGGTCTCCGCCAGTCCTTTTTTTTGTTTTTGTAAATGACCATGAGCTTTGTTCCACATTTTTCTCCAACTCTAACCAGGACATCTTATTGTGATCTCTTTCACAAGAGCAGTCAGCAGTGTAGGCAAGCATCGTCTACTTCTTCTGGTCTCAGGGTAACGGAGGCTGAGGTTCATGTGCTCCGTTAGTCCTTTAGATTAGTTGTTCCCTTGCATCTTTGATTTTCTTCATTCCTCTTTGTACCAGACAGGAAGAGACCAACAGCTGCACCTCTGACGGCCACTTACAAGCTTCTAACATTCCAGTCACTGGTCACCATCATCTCTGTGACTGTATGCTATGCCATTTGACCTTGCTACCCCCCAAGATATGGTCCTGAGCCCCCAGCCCACCGACTCATTCCCTCGAGGATTTGGTTAGCTCCATAGGGTTTTCAGTAGCTGTTGTTTGGAAGTAGACTGCCAAGGCCTTTTTTTCTGCAGCATCCCCAGGTAGACTTGAACCTGCACCTTTCTATTAGCAGTTGAGTGTGTTAACTGTTTGCACCCCCAGGCACTTACTTCCCTGTGGCCAAACAACTTCTCATTATTCCCCAGGGAACATAGAACCCCTGGGCAGAAAATCCCAGGGCGGAGATTTCCCCGTCCTTAGGTCCGTGACCTCCGACGTAGTCTGTCCTTTCTTCTCCCTGAGACGGACTACGGAGTAGAGAGACCAGGAAGCAAATGAGACGGATGGAGAGCTCATTAACACAGTCAATTATTTCGATGCATTTGGACATGAGGGAAGGACACTGGGGCGGGGGGGTTTTTAACAAGGCCTGTGCCGAGAGCGCAGCCCGGGACCGCCAGGCAGGAGGGAGATGCTGCTTTCCAGAAGGCACCTACTGCGAAAATGCTACCTGCCGTTCACGCTGCGGCAGAAAATAGGCACAGAATCAGAGAACATTAAATCTGAGATAATGGGTTTTTTAATTGTTTTCAAATTTTGGATGAGCATTTTAATTGAAGTGGTTGGGAGGTTAATATAACTTTTGTATTTGATTATCTGGCAAGGAGAGGGGGGAAATGAAGAAAAGTGGGGGAAATTGAGGTAGTCTTTTCTAAAAAAAAGAAGACAAAAACATCTCTCATAACACATAGCATGATAAATTCCATTTCTGTACAATCGTTTCCATTATACGTGGCAGAGGCAAGATGATTTCTGCATGTAATTATCTGGCAAGGAGAGGGGGGAAATGAAGAAA
>NW_006921635.1:13307111-13308149 GCF_000298275.1 Orycteropus afer afer
GGACATTCTGCTGAAACCTGCATCACAGCAACACAAAGCTTCCATGAACAGCCAGACAGTGGCTGTGTGTGACATACGTCGGCGGTGAATCAAGCCTGGGTCTCGTGCATAGAAAGCAGCTGAGCCACCACTGTCCTGTCATCAACGAACACTAGCTGTTAGTGTGAACAGGAGCATCTGCCCCTTGTTACCAAAGCTCTTACTACTTTGTTATCATTTATTGTTGTTGTTGTTGAGAATAAACACAGCAGAACATAGACCAACTCAGCAATTTCTCCAGGTCCGAGGCAGTGACAGTGATGGCCCTCTTCAAGCTCCACACCATTCTCCCCCTCCTTCCCCAAGTTGTTCCTCCACCATTTACATAAACACGCTGCTGCCCAAGGTTCTTATCTCGTCTTCTGAGTTGCTGTTGCCAGCCGGCTCCCATACAGACGCACTGTAAAACAGCGCAGTGCTTAAGACAGACTTTCTTTGCCAGTTAAACTAAGCTACTGTTTGGTTTTAAGACTTTGGGGGATTTTTGGGTTGAAGGTTCAGGTATTATCTCAGAGCCATAGTTGAAGGGCCTCATCCAGCCTCCATGGCTCTAAAAAGTCTAGAGCTCATGACAATTAGAAATTCTGTTCCACATTTTCCCTCTTTTTGTCAGGATTTTCTTTAGATTATTCGATCAAAACGTTCAGTAATGGTAGCCAGGCACCATCTAGTTCTTCTGGGTTCATAGCAAAGGAGGCATTTGTTCAGGGAAGCAATTAGCCAGCGACACATTGCATTCCGACCTCCCATTCCTCACTTTCCATTTTCCCCTTTGGGGAAATAGAGACCAATTGTTGTGCCTTGCAAACTTGTAAGACTCTAAACACTACCTATGGAACTAGGAGGTAGAATGCATCCACTATTTTTAAGGTACTACGAACAAGTTTTCCAAGGCAGAATTCTAGCTCTCAGACTAAACATCTCTGAATTTCCAGGCAGCTCCAATCTGGTGAGTGCACAGAACACTGTGACCAAATGTTGTTGTTGTTGTTATGTGCC
>NW_006921635.1:13308819-13343486 GCF_000298275.1 Orycteropus afer afer
GAGGCCCACTCCACTCCAGATACTTATTATGCTCTACCCTTCTCCCCTAAAACTTTTCTGCAGACAAAGTGGGCTAAAGAGCAGAATTCTTCAGACTTTTTTGGTACTCAATTCCACTGCCCATAGCAGTTATCATTTATGGAGTGTTTAGCCCATGTCAGACACCACGTTCCCTTTCATGGCCCCACCCGGCAGTGCTAGAGGATGTAAGCCTCTATGACTTAACTGGGTTCACGCAGCTTGTCAATGGTGAATGTGGGCTTTGAACCCTGACTGGGAGCTCCTGGGTGGTGCAAACGTGCTCCGCTGCTCACCCCTGGCACCCTATGCCCAGTGTCCCCACCTCAGTTTTGGCTCTCCTCTGTTCACAGCTCCCAATTTTTCTCTCTTCCTGGCACTCAGAGTAACATTGGGTCTAGTCCAGCAGGTCTCTAGGACCTCACCTCCTGCACCTCCACTGGGTCTGCCTGGAAAAGCAAATCCCCATCAATCACTTCCACCCTGGACCAAAGATCAAAAGCATCCTTGACAACAGGCATGAGTTCTGGCGACCAACAGACCTTTTCAGATAGGATAAGCTTCAAATCAATTCTTGATTTTTCCAGGTGAGAGGGAAAGGCTGTTCAGCGACTTAGGGGGGCCCTGTAAGTCTCCCGCAAGAAATCACTTTGGCTTCTATTTTTCTGCTTAGATGAGCTGCCACCTCCTCTGCAGACTCAGATCTCTCTCCAAATAATTTACAAACAAGTGCTTCCAAAAGACAGAGGCAGGCCCATCCCTGTGTGCTGGCATCTTATGATGGAACAGTATTTTTGGATTAAATTAAGATAATGACAAATCTGATAGAGTCTGGTGCAACCACTGAGACTATGGCCCCTAGCTGCCCTTCAGGCCTGGAATTGAACCCACTCTTGTGGCTTCCAGCCAAACAAAAGACAGGCATATGAGCTGAACATCTACATTAGGTAGATACACTCCTTGGAGAGATCAATTGTGAGAATAGAAGAGCTGTACATGTACAGGGAGACAGTTTGGGGGGCAGGAGTGCATGGGAGGGAAGGACACAAGGAAAAGGTGGCTATGGGGAGGAAGTGGGAGGGGAGCTGTTGCATTGTGGGAAACTACAGTCAATGTCGTGAGACAAAGTGTATGTGAACTGCTGAATGGAAAATGAATTTGCTCTGTAAACTTTCACCCACATCACAATAAAAATCTAAATAACAACAATAATAATGACAAGATAGTAATAATAAGAATTATAGCTATCCCTGACAAGCACTTACCAGGTGCTGGGCCCTTGACACACAGTAGCTTATTAACTACCACCACAGCCCTTTCTAATAAATGCTTCTGACTTTATAGATGAGAAACTCTAGACACAGGAAGCTTAAACAGTTTACCCAAAGTCACAAAGCCAGTGAGTGGAGAAGCCAGGATTTGAACTCAGGCAGTCTGGCTCCAATTACTCAACAGATATCATCAGGTGAGACACTGTGCTGGGTGCTAGGAATACAGAAAGGAACAACGAAAGATACAACCTGTTCTCATGGAGCTTATGGTCTATGAAGGGAGGTGAGGAGGGAAGCACTGAACCCCCCAATACATGTGAAGTCAGCATGAAAGCCAGACTCCATATAATGGCCATAATAAAGCCCTAATGACCCAGCAGCCGGTGCCTTCTCTGACCTCCCCTCCCAATACTCTCCCCTTCGCTCAATCTGTTCCTGGAATGCTGGTGGCGTTGCTGTTCCTTAAACATGCCACACATGCTCCCACCTCAGGGCCTTTGTACTTGCTATTCTCTCTTCCTGTTATTAATCTACTCCAAAATATGCTCCCAAAACGTTGTATCCAAACCAAACTCACTGCCATCGTGGTAAAACTTTATGGAAGTAGATCGTTCTATCTTCCTTCTATGGAGCAGCCAGTGGGTTTGAACCACCAACCTTCTGGTTAGCAGTCAAATGCCCTAGGTGCTACATCACCATCTACTCTAAGAGATGTGTAGCTACAGGCTGTGATGATACCAGGAAGGGAAAATAGCCTAAGAACTCCTCTGGCCTCCTCTTGGAATAGGTGGTATTGTTGGAATTCACTAACTTTAAGAGCATAGAAGCTTGGGCTTTGAGAAGCCAAGTGGCTATTGTCTCTTGGGGACCCGGTGTGTGCCAGATACCAAACCACATGATTTATGCCCCCAAACTTCCTTCAGTCTTTACAAAGGGAGGAATTACTCTTGTTCCCTCTGACAGATGAGAAAACAGAGACTGAAGGTCTGCACGAGGTCTTGTCTGTCAGTGACACTCAGACACAGACCAAACACAGCTGAGTTCAATTCTATTCTATCAGCGTTTCTTTCCTGGCATTGTAGGTCAGCTAATTCCTTACTGGAGGAACCGTTCTAGGCTTGGCAGGATGTTGAGCAGCATCCATGGCCTCTACCCACCACCAGATGCCAACAGTGCCCCTCATCCCACTTGTGATGACCCATAATGTCTCCAGACATTGCCAAATGTTCCCCCAGGGGACATGGGACACAACAGCCCATTGGTTGAGAAACACCATCGACACCCACCCATCTCCAGCGTCAGCCTGTGTCTTCCTCATTTACGTCTACTCAGCACCCAGCACAGCATCTGGCCCAGAGCAAGAGCTAAACGAAAGTTTGTTAGATGAAAGGATGGACAGAGAGATGAATGGATGGAGGGAGGAAGGGAGAGACGGAAGGAGGAAAGGAGACAGGGAGGTAGGGAAGGGGGAAGTAGGCTCAAGTTCGCCCAGTATGTGTATTAATGAAAGTCTATAGCTACATCAACATTTTGTAATTCAAAATCTATTTGAAGTGTTCTGGGGGGAAGTCAGGGTTTCAGGGATAAATTCTTACATTGCATGAGCAGGCTTCCTATGACAAAAATCAGTCCTACACACACACATATACACACCCAGAAAAACTGTTTCGTGGGTTTGGCTTCTCTACATTAAATTTACCTTGAGTCCACCACCCAAAGTGGAGTAAGCCAAGCAGGTGTTGGCCCCTCCCAGTGAGAATTCAATTGCCCATTTGGTAAAACACCCCAGGGGCTCCTCCAACCTCCCAAGGGAGCAGGATTTATCCATGATTGATTGTTATTATTACCACTTGGTCTGGGATGTGCTTCTCACCACCCAGGCGCACTCCCATTTCCAGCTCTGCAGGGTGTGGCAGCTAATACCTTAATCTCAGTGGCTCAGAACTTCCCCTGACCCGAGGACAGCTTTTCCATTCTCACATTTCAATCAACAGAAGCATCAGCATTTCCAGGGCAGATGTTTCCTGTCAGTGCTTACTGTGTCCTGAGCAGGCGGCCCTGTTAAAGCTGTATTGTTGGACAAGTCTCTCAATCAAGGCTTTTATCTTGGAGATGAGTGATGGGCGACAGGAGAGGAAGCTCTGATGTCAAATCCAGGCAGGAGAGAACTGTGCATTCTACTGACTTCCACATGCTTTCAAATGAGAACGAGACATGTTCTTGTATTAGGTGGCTGGCTAAGCTCATGACATTTGAGAGTCACAGATGAGCATGAATTCCATCTTCAACACTCACAGCTGAATGACCTTGGAAGAGCTACTACAACTCTCTGGGACACAGTGTTCTCATCTATAGAGATAATGTTAGTACCCATGTCATAGGGTGGTCGGGAGGAATAAATCATTCACGGTGCACAAGAGCCACTTAGCACAAGGCTTGTTGTTGTTGTTAGGTGCCATCAAGTCGGCTCGGACTCACAGAAAATACAGAATGAAACACTGCATGGCCCTGAGCCATCCTCACAAACTATGTTATGCTTGAACCCATCGATGCAGCCAATGTGTCAATCCATCTCGTTGAGAGTCTTCCTCTCAAGCACTGAGTAAGTTCTCAATAAATACCTCTCTTATTTTTAAGACAATCTTGCATCAAAGGTATAATCTGGTTGCTTCAGTAAATCCAGGCTTGAAATGAACAGAGTCCTTGCCTTCATGAAGCTTCAGTCTAGGTGCAGAGATACAACCCAGCAAAGAGACAACTGTGCTGACTCTGCCTTTCTGCAGCTGCACCATCTTGGATGAGTTACTTCACCGCTACAAGCCTCAGGTTCCTCTCCTGGGAGATATTCACTGCTGTTGAGTGGGTTCCAACTCATAGCAACCCTTCCTTGGGTTTCTGAGGCAGTATCTCTATGGAAGTAGATTGCACAGTCTTCTGAGGAGTGGCTGGGGGGTTTGAACCACCAGCTTTCTGGTTAGCAGTCAAATGCCTTAGGCACTACGCCACCTGCCTTCCACTATCCGTCTGTCAGTCAGTCATACAGTGGTGGTTTGCATGTTGGTGTGATGCTGGAAGCAATGACACCGGTATTTCCAATACCAGTAAGGTCTCCCTTGGTGGACAGGTTTCAGGGGAGCTTCCAGACTAAGAAGAAAGGGCTGGTGACCTACTTCTGAAAAGCACCCAGTGAAAACTCTACAGGTCACAAGAGAACACTGTCTGAGACTTGGATTTGCTCACTTTGGATGCATCATTGGGAGGCACTGAGGGCTGAAGAAGGGCATCATCTTCAGTAAAGTGGAGGCCAGTGAAGCCAAGGGAAAACCTCAATGAGATGAATTGACACAGTGGCTGCAACAATGGACTCAAACGTACCAACGATCATGAAGCTGACACCAAACTGGGCAACATTTTTTCCTGTTCTATGTGGGGCTGAAGCCAGCTCAATGACAATGAGCAACAACATTCCTGTCTTATGTTGTTAAAAGGGTTCAAACCCTTGGCCAGTAGTAGGGACTTAAGACATGAATGGATGTACTGTGGATGGCTCTAGGCCCCGTAGAAGTAGGCAATTCTTATTAAAATGAATTGGATTTCTAGGAAAGAAGCAGTGTACTCAAAGAATGACAGTCTAACGGTGATTTGATTTGTAATTTGAGGAAATCACTTGCCTTAAACTTCAACTTGATTAAGAAAGGTGTGGGGGCTTTGAAATAAATAGATGAAACTTGATTTGATCCAGTTATTTTCCATGACAACGCTGAAGGGAATGTCTCGGCACTCAGGATAATGCCAAGCAGAGTTTGACTTCCCTTATTATCTGGGGTTTGGGCTCTGCGTTGAATGGGCATGGACAGGAAGTTCTTGCCTCAGCAAGATCTCACAAGTTTTCCAGTGTTTTTCTAAGAACAGAGCCAGTAAATAAGTATCAGCAGTGATGGGAAAAGTCTTCAGGCTTCTAGAAAACCCTAAACACCTGTTTATGGTGTAAGATTTGAAGACAAAACTCTGAAGTTATATCTCGGACCCACCACTTAGTGCCTGTGTTGCTTTGGATATGGCTCTTAACCTCTCCAAGCTATTATGTAATGGACCCTTTTGGCTGTCCCTCCAGATTACTTTCCCCCATTCTCACCAGCAGCACTTACATTCTCCTTGGGGTCACTCCACCCTCATCATTGTTAACTCTATTGTTTTCAGTGGAATTGGTAGCGTAGTGCCTAGGCTGGCGGTTCAAACCCACCAGCCACTCCTCAGAAGGAAGTTTGGGCAATCTACTTCCGTAGTGACACCGCCTCAGAAACCCAAGGAGGGGTCGCTATGAGTTGAGTCCGACTCGATAGCACATAACAACAACAACAAGATCTAGGGGGGGTCTTGATTGGCTTAAATCAGTGAGTGCATAGTATCTTTTGTCCACAGTGATTGGTTGAGAAATGGACACCTGATGCAATTCACATCAATAAGATAGGATGAGAGGTTTTCTGGGGACTCTGGGAAAAAGAAGTACTCTGCCTTCCATGAAATCTGCCAGAAGAGCTCATTTGGGCAACGTGACATGGGGCTATGAGACTCTGGACAGTGTGACGTGGGGCTAGGAGACTAAGAGGCCAGTCAATATTGTACTATGAAAAGAGGCAACCTGAGGATGAAGCCAAGAAAGAAGCTCAGAGCTCGCCCATAAACAAAGCCAGAGCCCTAATGACAGTATGAACCCCTGGATCCAATCATTCCTGAATCACAATATCCCAGGACAATTCAGTTTTGTGACCCAACAATATTTCCACCCTTCTCATTAATTTTTTTCCTTAAGTTGGATTTTCTGTTGCTTGCAATCAAAATATGCCTAACTATTACATTTTGTTTTCTTTTTTAATTGTGCTTTGGGTGAAAATTTACAGAGCAAATTCACTTTCCATACAGCAGTTCACATACACTTTGTCTCATGACACTGACTACAATTTACCCCAATGCAACAGCTCCCCTCCCACTTCCTCCCCATAGTTACCTCTTCCCTTTGTCCATCCCTCCATGCACTCCTGCCCCCTGAGCTGTCTCCCTGTGCATACACAGCCCTTCCATTCTCCCATGATTGTTCTCTCCAAGGAGTGTATCTACCTCAGATAAATGTTCAACTCATATGCCTGTCTTTTCTTTGGCTGGAAGCCACAGGTGTATGTTCAATTCCAGACCTGAAGGGCAGCTAGAGGCCATAGTCTTAGTGGTTCCAGCAAACCTGGTCCCCCTCCCTTTTTTTTCCCCAAATGATTTTGAGTTTTGTTCTACATTGTTCTCCCTCTCTATCCAGGATCTCCTACAGAGATCCCCCTCCAAGCAGTTGGCAGTGGTAGCTGGGCATCATCTAGTTCTTATGGTCTCATAGTCATATAGGCTGAGTATCACATGGTATACCAGTTGCTAGGATATTCTGTTTTCTTTACCATCTCCCTCTCCAAACTTTTGGGGGAATGAAACTAAACAACAAGGTATGGGGAAAATGCTATGTAAGCTGTAAAACACTACATCAGTTAAGTGTGATGATTATCAGAACCATTATTACTGCTGCCTCAAGGACTTCCTAGCTCTGAATAATCCAATTTGTGGCACATGTGGAGTATTTCCTACCATCCTTCTGAAATATATTAGTTTCATTAGATTGAAATTATTAGATCATGCATTGATAATGGTGCTTAATGGGGCTAGCAGTATTATTCTCCTGTAAACAGAAATGTATATAATTAATAACCCTGCTAGGGCTCCTTGCATTTACTGGTGCTAATTCTACTCCAGCCCTCATCAGCATGAGTCCAACCTGAGGAGCCTGAGCAACAACAGACATGGGACCCTCGATGAAATAAATGAGGCCTCAGTATTTGCTTTGACTGCTAGCCACCAGCACCTTCTTCAAGAAAAGAGCACCAGACTGTATTCTAGCTCTACCACTAATTCTCTGTGTGACCTGGAACATGTTGCTTAACCTCTCTGGGCCTCAATTTTCCCATCTATAAAACGAGGAGGTTATACTTAGCAGACATTGTCACTTCTCGGTAAGAATTCTCTCCTTTAGCATCTACTGATAACTCTGGACCTTTTCCAGAGGAATAACCATTTACATTTCCTACATGGGGTAGTTTATATACAGTTGGTAAAGGAGCAGGTCAGTGAAAATCAGGAAGACCCTTAATGAGATGGCTTGACAGAGCAACTGCAACAGTGGGCTCCAATATTCCAATGACTGTGTGGATGATGCAGAACCAGGCAGTGTTTCACACTGTTCTACACGGGGTCGCTATCAGTCGGAGCCCACTGGATGACACCTAACAACAACAACATATACGATTGTCAAAGATCCATGGACAAGTGCATTTTTTCTCCCCCTTCTCATCAAGCAAAACAAACAAGAAATTCAGACTTTGATCATCTCTAAGGGCCCTTTAAACTCTGATAATCTGTATGTATAATCCCACACGTCCACCAAAGGTGAACTGTCAGATTTAAGTATCAGAAAGATAACTGGAAGGTGAAAATTCTTGGAGCCTGGGTGCCTGTGGAGTCAGGCTGATGAAAAATGAGGAGGCTCAGACAAGGACAAGAGAAGATGATGGGCTGGAGAGACAGGAGGAAGTAGGATGAATACAACCAAAATGTTCCTTAGAAGCAAAGGCGTAGTTTTGACTCACTTACTCGGGACATGCCATCAGGAAAGACCAGTCACTAGAAAAGGACATCATATTTGGTAAAACAGAGAGTCAGCAAAAAGGAGGGGACCTCTCAATGAGGCAGACTGTCACAATAGCTGCAGCAATGGACTCAAACACAGCATGGTCATGAAGGTGGAGCACGGCCAGGCAGTGTTTCATTCCATTGTCCACAAGGCCACTGTGAGCTGCAGCTTACACAACAGTTCCTAACAAAGGCTGAATAGGACTTAGTGTTAAGTTTAGACACAGGGGAGGGTTCACTTAGTACATCACTTATGATGAGATTCAGCTCTGAGTAATGCGAAACCAAAAGCAACAGCAGTTTAGGGACAAGAGAAGAGACTCTTTCTCTGGAGAAAGACACCTGGAGGTGTCTACCTGGAGGTAGGCTGTCCAAAGCTATTTAGCAAAACCTCAGTCTTTGGACAACCTGGTTTCTTCTATCTGTTCCATTACCCTGACACATAGCTTCTCTCCTCAGTGTCCAAAATGGCTTGCCATCATACCTGTGTTTGAAGGTTTAAGAAGGAGAGCAAGTAGAACAGCAACACAGGGTCCCTTAAAAAGCTTCCGTGAAAGTAACAAGTGAAGCTTCCACTTAATCGTCATCAACCATAACTTTAGTCACATGACCACAGCTAGCTATAGGGGAAGCTGGGAAATGTAGTATTTTAGTGAAGCATAGTGCCCAAGATTCTGGTACTGCAGAAGAAAGGAGAATGGGTACTGGGAGGCAATTACCAGTTTCTGCCATAACTTCCATTTTTAAAGGGCTTTTTTAATTAAAACAAAAAAACAAACTTGGTCGCCCGTTTCATCTCAAACCACTCACCCCTTTGTATTCTAAGCCCAAGACACAATCTTCTGTCCTCAAGGGCTCTGCAGATGCTAGTCAAAGATTCTTCCACCTCCACCTCTGGCTGTGACATTCTGCAGTATCACTTCTGTTGATCTCTGCAAGCCCTCTAATGCTGGAAAAGTAGAATACTTGCTCCATTTTGCAGATGAGCGTAACATTGGCTCAGAGAATGAAGGAACATTGTTGTTGTTGTTGTTGTTGTTTTGCCATCGAGTCGGCCCCAACTCATAGCGACCCCTCCTTGGGTTTCCGAGGCAGTATCACTATGGAAGTAGGATTGCCCAACCTTCCTTCCGAGGAGTGGCTGGTGGGTTTGAACTGCCAGGCTTCTGGTTAGCAGTCAAGTGCCTTAGGCACTATGCTACCAGAGCTCCTGAAGGAACATAGTTAAGGCCATACAACCAGCAAGTGGTAGAATCAAAAGTAAGAGATAGGTCTTCTAGCAGCCAGCACCCTCTTCTCTCCACTCAGCACATCAGATGCTATAACTGGGTGGCTCTCTATTCCCTAACAAGAAAGGATGGACACAGAGAGAAAAAAGAGTTCCAGACACTCAAAGAGCTGAGTCCAGGAAAGGGCTTATTAAATCAGTTCTAGACAAAAGGCTGTGCCATTACGCCATTCCTCCATCCCTCCCACCTTTCGTTCCCACTTCCCAGAGGAACTTGATTAATCCATTAGGTTTAACCTCTCTTTAACTTCCTGATTAGTTACATTTATAAACGCCATTTGTTTTTGCTTTCTCATCAAGCCAAACCAACACCCCGGGATAAAAAAAAAAAAAAAAAAGGCCAATTTTCAGTGCCACTGATTTACTGCAATTTCTGAAAATCAGACCGAACTGAGCAAAGACATGACTGGAATTTCAATTCTTCTTTTTCACATTGCAGGCATCTTGTGTGTGTGTGTGTGTGTGTGTGATTTGAGTGAAAGTTTAGCAGGCGTCTTGTGTGTGTGTGTGTGTGTGTGTGTGTGTGTGTGATTTGAGTGGAAGTTTAACAGGCATCTTTGCTGAATGGGAGAGTCTAACAGAGAAGGGGAAAACTCACTGATGGCAAGACCCAGATTTGGCCACCATGGCAAAATACTAAGCCTATTAACAAAACAGATTTCATCCCCTAGTTGAGTAACAGTACTACAAAGTACAACAAAAACTAATGTCATGTGATTACACTGTATTATTGGCAAAATGAAATATTCAAAATGGTGGATACTGGCTCTTCCTGCTTCTAGAGGGGATATTTTAAAATAAATTAATCTTTATTTTCATGAAAGTAATACACATGAATAGTCAAAAGTCAAATTTTGCTACAATTTTAAAACAAAATTTCAGCAGTCCCCTGTACGTTCCCCATACAACCTCACCCCAACCTTGCTCCACAGACACAACTGCAATCAATACTTTGGGCTGTCTTCTCTGGTATTTATCTCCATATTTTAAGTAACATGCTAATATTCTTCTTTACTGAGTTATCAGTTTTAAGCATTATCTATTCTGTTCCTATCACAGAAGATAAGAATTCACTTCTCTTAAGACCATGAACCACAGGACCAGGCAGTATTTCATTCTGCTGTACACAGGGTTACTATGAGTCAGAGACGACTCAACGGCACCTAACAACAACATGAACCTCCAGCCACATGCCCACAAACTTACTCTGTCTTTTTATTTCCCCTCCTCTTTCCACATGATATCTAAAGTTTTGTTTAAAACAGTAATCATGTTTACATTATTGGAACCAAATAAATAATAACCATTCCTTAACTAAGTAATGTACTGTGATTACATGCTTACTCTTAGCCAACTTTTTGTTTTTCCTAGAGATACTACTTGCCTCTTGTTTTTATTTACTATGTACCTAGCATTAAACCTCCCTAAAGCCTACAACTGGAACGTAAAAATGTTAATACCTTTTTCCTCATCCTCAAATACATCACATCATCTACTGGTTCTATGTGTCTTCCTTTCTCCTTCCTTCCCTCTCTCATTCTCTTCCTCCCTCCCTCCCTTCCTCTTCTCCTCCTTTTCCCTCACCCCCAGCTTTTCACTGTGCTTGAAAATGAACTAGTATGTTTTCAAGCCTGCTGCAAGACAACTGATTTGAGCTTTTCCTTTTTTATATTATACTAGGGTTTTCTCTTCTCTTTTTGGTTAAATATCTGGTTCCTTGGTCACTTGTTTTCTTTTTTGAAAAAGATGCATAAGAAATAAAACTTTGAAAGCTTGAAGGTGTCAAAATATCTTTCTTCTAGCCTCATCCTTGATAGTTTTCCTAGGTATAATATTCAAGAGTGAAGTGGATCTGAATTCATTAATGTGTTTGCTCCAATCTTACAGTTGCTGCTGGATGGCTGATGCCATTCACATTCTTGTTCCTTGGTAAAATCCTCCTCCGCCCCTAAAATGTATTCTTTTCTGCCTGATTTTATGATCGTCCTTTTACCTCTTGTGTTTTAAAATATCCACAGTAGTATGCCTTGATTGGATATTTTCTTCTTAGTTATGCACATTGTTCAGTAAACTCTTTTAATATGGACTCTACGTCCTGCAATTTCTAGCTATTTTCTTCTACTATTTATTTCATGATGTCATTCCCTCAGTTTTTCCTAGAATTCTTTTTATTCAGTTTGTACCCCTGAAATAAGTCTCTAATTTTCTTTCCCTCCTATTTATAGACTCTTCATTTTTTTGTTCTACTTTATGTGAAATTTCTTCAGCTTTATCTTACAACCCTTATGCTTTAAAAAAAAAATTTTTTTAATCATCTCAATAAATAGGACTTCCAGCAAAATGGCTGAATAGGCAGACAAGCTACACAGACCTCTGAAGCAAAGAAATGAGAAACCAATATAGAAGACAATCCCAGAACCCTTAGCTTTAAAGAGAAGGATAAAGAAGTGGATTAAATACCAACTAATAGAAGATCCTAAATTAAAAGAGTGAATAAGGAGACAAATGGAGCTGTGGACTGGTGGCTGTCCTGAGGGCACAGCCATTTTGAATATTTGCAAGCAGTGCCCCAATGTGGCAACAATCTAAGAATTTGATCTGTTTGCCAAGGCCTACGTGGGCAAGGACTGCACTGGTGCCTGATGACTAGAAAGGAAAACAGTGAAGAAGGAGACAAACAGAGCTGTGGATTGCTGGCTATCCCAAGGGCACAGCCATTTTGAATATTTGCAAGTGGTGTGCAAATTATTTTGAATAAATACAAAGTATCCAAAGTAAAATTAGCTTATAAGACTAACCTGGACAGTGACCTAGGAATAGGCTCCACTTGCCAAGGACAGCATGGGCAACCATGATGATTCCCAACCATACCTGCACCTCCTGCAGCCCTACCCATTGAGTGAGGGCTACCACTTGCTTCTGCACCAACTGACCAATGATAGATGGAGGCCAATACCAGCTCAACTCACCCCCAACTGCTCTACACAACAGCTAACAGAGATCTGTGCACACACTCTCATTCTCTATCACATCTACTGGGAGACAGGAGGTGAGTGTGTGAATGCTACCAAACAGTCAAGAGAAGAGCACAGTACTCTGCTCATGCAGATAAATCAAAACAAAATTAAGGGGGAAAAAAAATCTTGGGAGAATCTCACTAACATAGAACCACAAATTCAACAACATCACAATGTGTTGGAGGCAAGTGACCATCCCAGTGCACACAAAGAAGGAGGTTAAAGTAGTACAAACATGGGACCAGGATACAGACCCAAAAAATATCCCTGAGGAACAAGCAGCATTGGAATTCCAAGATAAGGAATTTAAAAGCATTATATTTAGGTATAATGGATTCAGAGACAGATCAAGGAAAACTGACAAGATACAGGAGAACACTGACAAAATTAAGGAGAATAGAGACAAAATTTGAAAATAATACAAGAACAAATAGACAAAATAAACAAAATATTAGAAATGATACAAAAACAAAAAATAGAAATCCAGAAGATCAATATTAAGATTTCAGAAATCAATAACATTGAATGGGCAAAAGAGTAGAACTGAATCAATGGAAGACAGGGTTAATGAGATTGAAGACAAACATCTCAGTCTTGACACTACTTTGTTAAGGGATCAATCAGACACAAGATCAAAACAAAATGAAGAAAGCCTAACATTTATCAAGAGGAATAATTTATGTGCAATCAGAATTCCAGAACAGGAAGAGACAAATAAAACCACAGATGAATTATCAAAGATTTGTTGGAAGAGAATTTCCCTAATATGATAAAAGATGAGAAGTTATCCATTCAAGAAGTCCAATGAACCCCAAATAGGACAGACCTCAAGAGAAAATCACCGAGCCATATCATAATCAAACTCACCAAAACCAAAGACAAAGAAAGAATCCCGAAAGCAGCATATGAAAAACAAAAAGTTACCTACAAAGTGTAGGTATTTGTACAATAAGACTAAGTTCTGATTTCTCAGCAGAAACCATGCAGACAAGAAGGCAATGGAATGAAATATATAAAACCCTAAAAAGAGAAGAACTCCCAACCAAGAATTTGTACCCTGCAAAACTGTCCTTCAAATATGATGGTGAAATTAGAACATTTCCCAATAAATAGAAATTAAGGGAATTTGTTAAAACCAGACCAACCTTACAACAGATGCTAAAGGGAGCCCTTCAGAGAATCAACAACAGCAGACAACAATCAATGATTAAATACTTGATGACATAATCCAGAAACTGATACAGTTATAGAAGTATTCAAAGTAAAAGTAGCTTACAAGACTGTCAACAGAGGACCAGAGACATCAACTGAAAAATGAGGACAACTACAAACCAAAAAGAGGGAATGCATAGTGTAGGTACAGAACTTCTAACTGGTGAGGAAGTCAAGACAATTGCAAGATAGAATAGACTGTTCTAAACTTGTGAAGAAAACTAAAAATCAACTGGGTAAACTCAAAGAAAAATGATAAGCCTTCACATCAAAACAAGAAAGAGGACAAGCACAAATATTTGGCAAATATTAAAACAATAGCAACAAAATAAATGATAACAAAATTCATAAATAAAATAAGCTCAGTGCAGAAAATAATATGGAACAAAGAAATCAGCAACACCATGAAAAGGCACAAAACAAAATTACAGCAACAAATTCATACTTGTCTATAATTAGCCTGAATGCAAATGGATTAAATGCACCACTCAAGAAATGGAGAGTTGCAGACTGGATAAGAAAACATGACCCATCAATACACTGTCTACAAGAGACACATCTTAGACACAAAGACAAAAATACACTCAAAATCAAAGGTTGGAAAAAGACATACCAAGCAAATGGCAACCATAAAAGAGCAGGAGTAAAAATATTAATTTCTGATAAAATTGACTTTAAGACAACAACAACCATAAGAGACAAAGAAGGACATTATAAAATGATTAAAGGATCAATTGAGCAAGAAGACATAACCATAATAAATATCTATGCACCAATGAAAGAGCCCCAAAATACATACATCAGACTTCAACAGAACTGAAAAGACAAATAGATGACTCCACAGTCATAGTATGAGACTTCAATACACTACTTTCAATGAAAGATAGAACTGGAAAGAAACTCAACAAAGACACAGAAGAACTAAACAGTAGGATCAACCAACTTGATGTTATGTTGTTGTTGTTGTTGTTGTTATGTGTCAGACCCAACTCATAGCGACCCCTCCTTGGGTTTCCGAGGCAGTATCACTACGGAAGTAGATTGCCCCATCTTCCTTCCGAGGAGTGGCTGGTGGGTTTGAACTGCCAGCCTTCTGGTTAGCAGTCAAGTGCCTTAGCCACTATGTTACCAGAGCTCCCAACCTGATGTTATATATATCCACAGAGCACTTTACCCAATAACAGCACAATATATATTCTTTTCCAGCACACATGGAATATTTTACAGGATAAACCGTATGCTAGGCCAAATAGCAAGCCTCAATAAATTTTAAAACATTGAGATACTGCAAAGCATCTTCTCAGATTACAATGCTATAAAATTAGAAATCAACACAAGGAAGACCAACAGCAAAAGAACAAATGCATAGAACACCTTCCTCAGAAATGACTGGGTAATAAAATAAATAAATAATGAAATTTAAAAAAAAATTGCCTTGACTCAAATGTGAATGACAACACAACATGCCGAAATCTTTGGGATACAGTCAAAGTAGTGATCAGAGGGCAATTTATAACAATAGATGCACACATCAAAAAAGAAGAACTAGCCAAAATCAATACCTTAACTCAGTATCTCCAATAATTAGAAAAAGAGCAGCAAAAAAAGCACATAGTCATCAGAAGAAAAGAAATAATAAAGATTCAAGCAGAAATAAATGAAACAGAAAATAGAAAAAAATCAACAAGACTAGAAGCTAGTTCTTTGAAAAGATTAATAAAATCAACAGACCACTGGCAAATTTAACAAAGGCAAAGATGCAAATAACACAAATAAGAAATGAAATGGGTGACATCACAACAGAACATAAATAAAAAGAATACTATCAGGATACTATAAGAACTGCACTCCAACAATTTGAAAACCTAAAAGCTATGAGTAGGGGCCTACTTGAAGGCACATAACAACAACAACAGAAGAAATGGACAGATTTCTAGAAACATAGTACTTCTCTAAACTAACACAGACTGAAGTAGAAAATCTGTACAGACTCATTACAAAAGAAGAAAATGAACAGGTCATTAAAAATTACCAATAAAAAAAAGTCCTGCCCAGATGATTTCACTGGAGAGTTCTACTGAATAGCCAGAGAAGAAATGACACCAACCCTATTCAAACTATTCCAGAACATAGAAAAGGATGGAATCCTTCCAAATTCATTTTATGGAGCAAGCATAACCCTGCTACCAAAACCAGGCAAAGACACCACTAAAAAAGGACAGACCAATATCCCTCATGAATATAGATTTAAAAATCTTCAACAAAATCTTAGGCAATAGACTCCAATAACATATAAAAAAATAATAATACAACATGACAAAGTGGGATTCATATCAGGTTTACAGAGATGGTTCAACAATAGAAAAACAATTAACATATTCATCATATATGTAAAATAAAGGGAAAGAACCACATGATTATATCAATCAATGCAGAAAAGGCATTTGATAAAATCCAACACCCATTCCTGATTTAAAAATCTCTCAGAAAAATAGGAATAGAAAGGAAATTCCTCAATGTAGAAAAGGGTATATATCCAAAACTAACAGCCAGCAATAGTCTCAATGCAAAGAGACTGACACCATTCTTCTTGCAGACAGGAACCAGACAAGGATGTCCTCTATATCCACTTCTACTCAGCTTTGTATTGGAGGTCTTAGCCAAAGCAATAAGGAAAGAAAGGGAAATCATAGGCATCCAAATTGGTAAAGAAGTAAAACTATCCCCATTTGCAAATGATATGATCCTATACATAGAAAACCCAAGAGATTCAGGAAGAAAAGTACTAGAACTTATTAAAAAATGTAGCATAGTGGCAGGATACAAGATCAACATAAAAAATCAGTTGGATTCCTCTACACCAGCAAAGAGGTCTCTGAAAAGGAAATAAGGAAATCAATACCATTTACAATAGCTACCAAAATGATAAGATACTTGAAAACAAATCTTACCAGAAACACAAAAGACTTATACAAAGAAAACATAAAATCACTACTTCAAGAAGCTTAAGATACCTACATAAATGGAAGAACATGCCATGCTCATGGATAGGAAGATTTAACATTGTGAAAATGTCAATACTACCCAAAGTAATCTATACAGTCAAGGCAATCCTGCTCCACATCCTATCAACCTTCTTTAAAGACATGGAGAAAGCAATCATTAATTTTATATGGAAAGGAAAGAGACCTTGGATAAGCAAAGTACTTCAGAAGAACAACAAAGTAGGAGGTCTCACACTCCCAGATCTCCAAACTTACAACCCAGCCACAGTAGTCAAAACAGCCTGGTAACAACAGACACAGAGACCAGTAGAACAGAATTGAGAACCCAGAAATAGCTCCATTGACCTACATTCACCTAATCTTTGACTAAGAGCTGAAATCCATTAAGTGAGGAAGAGATAGTCTCTTTCACAAATGGTGTTGGCAAAAGTGGATATTCATTTGCAGAAAAATGAAACAAGATCTCTATACCTCACACCATACAAAAAAACTAACTCCAGATGGATCAAAGACTTAAATGTGAAACCTAAAACTATAAAGTTCATCAAAAAAAAAAAAAAAAAAAAGAGCAAACTTGAGGGTCCTAATTTATGGAATAAATAGACTATCAAGCATAACCCAAAAAGCACAAACAGCAGAAGATAAACTAGATGATTGAGGCCTTCTAAAAATTAAATTCTTATGTGCATCAAAAGATTTCTCCAAAGGAGTAAAAAGACAACCTACAGATTGGGAAAAAATTTTCAGCAATGACATATCTGACAAGGGACTTTATCTCTAAAATTTATAGAGAACTCCAACACCTCAACATTAAAAAGACAAAACAGTCCAATTAAAAAATGGGCAGAAGACATGAATAGACACTATACCAAAGAAGATATTCAGGTGGCCAACAAACACATGAGGAAATGTTCATGATCATTAGCTATTAGAGAGATTCAAATCAAAACAACAGTAAAATACCATTTCATCCCAGCACTTACAGCAAAGTTCAACAAGACAAAAAATAACAAATACTGATGAGGATGTGGAGAGATTGGGACTCTCATACACTGCTGGTGGGACTGTAAAATGATACAACCACTGTAGAAATCAGTATGGCAATTCCTTAAGTTGGAAATAGAAATACCATTTGATCCAGCAATCAAAACCAAACCAAACTCATTGCCATTGAGTCAATTCCAACTCATAGTGACCCCTCCTTGGTTTTCTTAGGTGGTATCTCTATGAAAGTAGATTGCCTGGTCTTCCTTCCAAGGAGTGTCTGGTGGATTTGAACCACTAGCCTTCTGGTTAGCAGTCAAATGCCTTACACACTATGCCACCAAAAAAGTGAGAGCCAGGACACAAATAGATATATGCATACCCATGTCCATCACAGCAATATTCATAATAGCAAAGAAGGAAACAACCTAAGTGCCATCAATGGAAGAATGGATAACTAAACTGTGGTAAATACACACTATGGAATACTATGCACCACCAAAGAATAATGTAGAATTTGCATAACATGGATGAACTTGAACTCCTCCTTGCTCTCAACTCCCCAGGTTCCTGGTACTTCCAATTCATGACACTTTCCATGGTTCTATAGTGTCTAAGGGAGCTCTGGTAGCATAGTGGTTAAGACACTTGCCTGCTAACCAGATGGCTGGCGGTTCAAACCAACCAGCCACTCCTCGGAAGGAAGGTTGGGCAATCCTACTTCCATAGTGGTACTGCCTTGGAAACCCAGGGAGGGGTCGCTATGAGTCGGGGCCGACTCGAGGGCACATAACAACAACAACAACAACAGTGTCTAAGGTATCTGACTGTGAACCAGAAGGCTGGCGGTTCAAACCCACCAGCCACTCCTCAGAAGGAATGTTGGGCAATCTACTTCCGTAGTGATACCGCCTCGGAAACCCAAGGAGGGGTCACTATGAGTCAGATCCAGAGGATGTGATGCTGATTCAAATAAATCAATCGCAGAAGGACAAATACATTAGTTCACGATTGTAAAAAAGTCAAGGAAATGTTTAGACATGGAACGAAACATAAACCAAAGATTAGTAGTGGTTACCAGGGATAGGAGGGAGGGGGAAAGAGGAAACTTTTGTTTGCAGGGCTCTGAGTTTATGCTAATGGTGGTGGAATATTTTGTAAAAAGATAACAATAATGGTGGCACAACATGAAAAATCAACGTCCCTGAGCTGTAAATGTGGAAGTTGTTATGTTGGTGAATGTCTTGTTGTGTATGTCTTCACCATAATAAAAGTTAAAAAAAAAAAAGTTTTAATAAATAATCGTTATCTCTTATGACTACTTTTGGTAGCATCCACTTCTTCCATCATGCATGTAATATCTACTCTTAACTCTGAAGATATGAAGTATTTTTGCTTGTTTTGTTTTAATTTCTACTCAATATACAATCTCTGTTTTTTTTTTTTTTCCAAGTTTCTTATTTCTGATTGCTGATTTTGGTATCTATATTTTCATGCATGAGATTTTCCTTAAACGATGGTTAATCATTATGTGAATAGCTACATTTATGAGTAAGAAAGAAAAAAACTGGAAAGCTGGTTGGAAATTTTTGGTTATCAGCAGTATTTGTTATCCAGCAGAATTCATAGATGGTGATCAGGTAGGGATCCATCCTCTTCCTGGGGACTGGGGTCACCCAAAGTTCAGTTTCTTCTCTTTTTCTCTTGGGGTTATTCTGTTTCTCTCAAGAAGCATTGGGCATGGCGACATGCTCTTGACTGCCAGTATTCCAGTTGCTGAGCAGTAAAGCTGGTTTCAGGGTCTTACCATTCAGTGTAATACTTGACTCCTGCCTTCTTCTATTTGTGATCCCCTGAGTCTGGAGCTCCAAAGAATAAACCTATGATCTCCTCTAACTCTGGGGAGCTGTTGGAAAAAGACGAGCTGGCTACTGGAAGAGTTGAAAACCTGAATCAAATCCCTAGGACATTTAATAATTTCTCAACATTAGCCTCCTTGCTCTCAAATCCCCAGGTTCCTGGTACCTCCATGACCCTTTTTCCATGGTTCTATACTGTCTAAGGCATTTGACTGCGAATCAGAAGGCCGGTGGTCCAAACCCACTAGCCACTCTTCGGAAGGAAAACGGGGCAATCTACTTCTGTAGTGATACTGCCTCGGAAACCCAAAGAGGGATCACTATGAGTCAGATCCGACTCTATGGCAGTGAGTTTGGTTTTTGGTTTTTCAGAGTGAGTTGACTGGCTTCTCTTTGGCATTTCTTTCCGCCAGAACTTAATTTTAAGGTTTCTTTCACCCCGTTAAGTTAGTTGTTTCCAAAGATTCCTCCCACCCCACAATTGGTTATTTTTATTTATTTTTTTAAAAACTGTGTTTTGGGTACAAATTTACAAAGCAAATTTGTTATACATTCAACAGCTCATGCATATTTGATTTCATGGCCCCGATTACCATCCCCAACCATAGAAAACTCTCCTCCCCTCCCCTTCCTGCAACTACCCCCTCCCTGTTCCCTTCTTATCTAAGCATTTCTGTCTGTCCATCTTTCCCTCTATGTGAATGCTGCCCCTCTGGTGTCTCGTGGCTAATTGATCTCAGGGGTGTATCTCCCTAGAGTAGGTGGGCCTAGAAATGGACTCACTTCTAAAGGTTTTTTGATACCCATGTTTTCTCCTCTCTTACTCTCTTTATCTGTGTGGGTCTATAATTTTTTTCTTTTACTATAATTTTTGTGGGGTTTTGAGTGAAAGCAGAGATTAATGTATGTCGAATCTGCCATAAAAAAACCCAAGGTCCAGTGCTCTTTCATCAATACAAATCAGATCATACCACTGCCACACTTTGGGAAACAAAACAAAACAAAACAAAAAAACACTGCCCCTGAGCCTGTTCTCACTCATAGTGACCCTACAGGACAGAGTAGAACTGACCCATAGGGTTTTCAACGCTGTAATCTTTATGGAAGCAGACTGTCTCATCTTTCTACTGTAGGGAGGCTACCAACCTTTCAGTTAACACTTAAGTACTTTGCTCCCATGATTAAAGTGTCCAGATTCCTATTACATATAGAACAAAATCCAAGTTCCTAGATCGTAGATAAACTAGACTCTGTCAGTCACATGTTACTGTTCTTCTGACCTTTTTTCCGTCCCTTGAACATGCTTAGTCCAAGGTGTCACACCTAGAAAATGTTACCTGTGAGATTTGAACCTGTGACTGTCTTATTCCAAAGCCTTCACTTTCAATCACTGTATTTTACAGATAGACTGGATAGGGGGGCTATAATAATTTCAATTTGTAAGCAAATACAGCTATTACCAATTTCAGCCCTCCTTCAACACAACTCACAAGGCACAATCTCTAAACCAGTGCTTCTCAAATTATCTATGGTGAAAGACTAATTATTTTTCCCAGTTCTTCATAAACCAATACACATGGTCTATAACTTGTTCAACAAGATGAAGCCACTAATTACACAATTGCATGCTGTAGAAATGTTAAATTGCTTCAAAAGTTTCTAAATGTTTACCCTTAATTTCTGTGCTTATCTTGCCGTGGCAAATAACAGTTCAAGGTCCAGCAAAGCCTCCATCAATGCTGCCTGTCATTCATAAGGAGAGTGGTCATCCATGATGTGTTGATGATGCCCTAACATCACACCCTTTGACCCCTTCCTAAAAGCCCTCAGCTCCCATCTGGGAACCATGTTGCTCTGGAGAGGATGACACCATCCCTGGCTACAGTTATGAACATGAACTAGGAAAAGCTGATCAATAGATTCCATCCTTCTGGCCAGAGCTGACAAAAAGTGGTCCAATTGAAGTGAATCTTAGAATGCTGGGGAAAAGACACTCTCTTTTCCTGCGTCAGTATGATACTTGGTTCTGCAATACCTATTTTAGCTACCATGTGGTAAGCTGTCCTGAGGACAAGGTTTCAGGACAGATCGGAGAAAACTGCAGAGAAATGACATCATAGCCCAAATCTACATCAAAATATGCCAGTTAGTGTCTAGGGTTTTAAAGCTTGAAAGCACCCATCTAAGATGCAATTTTCAGTCTTTACTCACCTGGAGCAAAAGAGAAAGAAGGAATGCAAAGACTCAAAGAAGAAACTAGTCTGTCGGACTAAGAGTCTCCATGAACCTACTGCCTCATCCACCCTGAGACCAGATGAACTAGATGCCGCCCAGCTATCATTACCAAGCGTTCTGACGTGGGCCACAATAGACGGATCTTGATAGAATGGGAGAGTAGAACAGAATTTCAAATTCTTAAAAAAAAAGCCAGACCTACTGGACCAGTTGAGACAGGATGACTCCTCAAGACTACTGCCATAAGATTTTCTTTAAGATGTGAACCGCCCCTGAGGTCACCTTTTCACTAACAGATTGGCTCATCAATTAAAGAGTATCACCTGCGAGTGCTGCTCTCCTGTAAAAACTCATCTCTATGAGACCAAACAGGGAGCTCTGGTAGCATAGTGCCTAAGGCACTTGACTGCTAACCAGAAGGCTGGCGGTTCAAACCCACCAGCCACTCCTCGGAAGGAAGGTTGGGCAATCCTACTTCCGTAGTGATACTGCCTCGGAAACCCAAGGAGGGGTCGCTATGAGTCGGGGCTGACTCGACGGCAAATAACAACAACAACAACATGAGACCAAACAGTCAACAATTACCTTACATAAATAAATAAATTAGATGGGATGGTAACCGGGCAGGGGAACTACTTGAATGGAATTGGAACAACCAGAACAGAAATAATGAGAATGTTCATGCATTGTGGAGAGTGGAACCAATAACACTGAACAATTTGCACAGAAATGGGAAACAAAACTGCTGTATAAACCTTCACCCAACACACAGTAAAAAGTATTATTGAAAAAACAAAGACATAAGAAAACATACCACAGTACAGAGATCAAAGTTTATTAGTGGTTACAAGGGATAGAAGAGAGGGTGAAAGGGGAAGTCATTGCTTGAAAGGGGCACTGAAATTCTGCGTACAGTGATGGAAAAACTTGGGAAAAAATAGTGGTAACGATACACAGCACAATGAAGGTAATTACTGTCACTGAATCACACATGCAAAAAATGCTACAATGGCAAGTTTTGATATCTATGTATTTCTCTACATATAACACATACATGCAAATACTGCACATACACATATAATGTACATAGTGCACAAAGGAAATGAACATGTGAAGGGGTTGCAGGGGTTGCAAAAATTATATAACGTGTGGGGGCATGCATTTTTTGGCATTAAAATGCAATATATTTACCACGATTTTTTAAAAGGCTGAAGTCCATCCTATCTCTGCACATTTCTTTTTATTTTAAGCCAGATGGAGTTGGATTTTTTGTCCCTAGCAACTGAAAGCCTCCTTTTCGATTCTTTGGCTGCATGCATTTTTTTCAATAAGCACCTATTACGGATCAAGCACTGTGTTAGTCTAGAAGAGTGCTTCTCCCAGAAGAGATTGAAAAATGAGTCAAGAAAGGGACAGTGATGACTGTAGTCGGAAGTACTCAGAGGTGGCATCCGGTTCCCTTTCAGAGGGTCCAGAAAATTTAAAAGTGGTATTTGAATCGCGGATGTTTATGAAGCATTGACTTTACAACTTTACAACTGAAACATAGCGCCATGTCAACGTTTTCCCCAGGGAAATCACTTCCGTAGTGATTGTTGTTGTTGTTGTGTGCTGTCGAGTGGGACCGACTCATAGCGACCCCTCCTTGGGTTTCTGAGGCAGTATCACTATGGAAGTAGATTGCCCCATCTTCCTTCCGAGGAGTAGCTGGTGGGTTTGAACGGCCAGCCTTCTGGTTAGCAGTCAAGTGCCTTAACCACCTCGGAAACCCAAGGAGGGGTAGCTGTGAGCAGAATCCACTTGATGGCAGTGAGTTTGGTTCGGTTTTGGTCTCCTCACACTTTGAAGAAAAAACAGAAAGTGCAGGTGGAGACAGCCCTAAAGCAAGGTTCTCCATCTCAACACTTTTGGTATTTGGGGTTGAATATTTTGTTCCTAATGTTTTCTTTGTTGTGGAGGGCTATCCTGTGCATTTTAAGATAATTAGCAGCATGAAGTGCAAAGAGGACTAAGACGCGCCTAACCCAAGCCATGGTATTTTTAATTGTAGTGCCTAAGGCATGTGACTGCTAACCAGAGGCTGGTGGTTCAAACCCACCAGCCACTCCTTGGAAGGAAAGTTGGGCAATCTACTTCTGTAGTGATACTGCCTCGGAAACCCAAGGAGGGGGTCGCTATGAGTCGGATCCAACTCCATGGCAGTGAGTTTGGTTTGGTTTGGCATATGCATGTGAGAGCTGGACAATGAATTAGGAAGACCAAAGAAGAGTCGATGCTTTTGAGTTGTGGTGCTGGTGAAGAATACTGAAAGTACCTCGGACTACCAGAAGAATGAACAAATCTGTCCTGGAAGAAGTGCAGCCTGAATGCTCCTTGGAAGGGAGAATGGCCAGACTTCGTCTCGCCTCCTCTGGTCATGTTGTCACAAGGGACCATTCCTTTGAGAAGAACGTGATGCTTAGTAAAATGGAGGGTCAGAGAAAAGGGGGAGATCCTTAACAGATAGATTGACACAGTAGCTGCAATGATGGCCTCAAGTATAGCAAGGATTGGGAGGATGACACACAGCCAGGCAGTGTTTTGTTCCATTGAACATGGGGTTACAGGGTTGCTATGAGTTGGAGCCAACACACCTAACAGTTACAACAACTGGGTCTTACCTAGTAGATGCCAGCAGCAGCCTTCCCTACCCCAGTTGTGACAACATCTCCAGACATTGCCAAATGTCCCCTGGAGGTACGGTCACCCTTGACTGAGAACAACTGCTTTAAAGGTACACCCATGGAATGACTCTGGATAGTTGACATGTTCCTAACCCAGCCCTCCAAAAGTCTCCCAGTGAAGTTGAAATCCAGAGCATTCCTTTGCCACCGAAGTCCAACACCAGTGAGAAGGGCTGATGGATGGGCCTGCTGGACAGGGTGTTCCATTTGCTCAGAACCCTTTGCACCTTGCCTTAGAAATTCAAAACTAGGAGCATCCCCATGCCTCATCTCAGCCTGTGGGGTCTGTGCCTGGCAGTAGTGCCAGTGACTAAATGCTGCACCAAATGCTGAGGAAGTATGAACAAGAACTGCTGTCATTATTGTTAGCTCCTGTTGAATTGGCTCCCAGTCATTGTGACCTTTTACGTATAAGACTTGAGATGTTGGCCGGTCCCACACCATGTTCATGATCAGTGACAGGTTTGGATCCAGTGTTTTGGCTAGTGTATCAATCCATTTTATGGAGGGTTTGCCTCATTTTTGCTGACCATCCACTTTACCAAAGATGATGCCTATTTCTTAGTGACTGGACTTTCCTAATGATGTGTGCAAAGTAAGCAAGATGAAGCCTCAGCATCCTCACTTCTCAGGAACATTCTGGTCATATTTCTTCTAAGATTGATTTGTTTGCTCTTTGGGCAGTCCACAGGGTGTTCAACATTCTTTGCCAACACCACAATTCAAATGAATCAATTCCCCTGTCTTCTTTATTCACTGTTCAGCTTTTACAGGTATATGAAGTGATTGAAAAGTCCATGGCTTGGGTCAGGCACACCTACTCTGACACACATGGGGTTGACATGAGTCAGATTTGACTCAACAGCAACTGGTTACTGGCTAAACCTTTCAACAATCAGATCTTAGTTACCTCTGTGGTCTTATTTCTCACAACTCCCATCCCTTGTCCATCGAACTACCTGAAGTACCCAAACAAACCAAAAAACAAACCAAACTCACTGCCATGGAGTAGATTCTGACTCACAGCGACCCCCATTAGGTTTCTGAGGCAGGAAGTCTTTACGGAAGTAGATTGCCCCATCTTCCTTCCATGGAGAAGCTGATGGGTTTGAATAGCTAATCTTCTGGTTAGCAATCAAACACCTCAGGCACTGTGCTACCAGAGCCTCCAAACAAAGCACCTACTAATTCCCCAAACTGTGCCATGCACTGGGAATGGAGACGACAGTAAGATATAGTTCCTGACCTCAAAGATCACATGGTCCAGTGGGGTGAAGGGGGAGCAGGGAGACCAAGATGAAAACAATGCAATACTACATATGCTCCAAGAGACCATGGAAGGAGCAATCAATTTTGAAAGCATGTGTTACCGCAGTGTAACATACAAACAGAGGTTCATTTGTTTTCTGCCGAATTCTTTCACATCTGGAGTTAACTAACAGAAAGTCAGGGAGCAGGTCACAGGACTGCTAAGTTTGAAAAGATAGTCACTCCTGATAGGATAGGTCCCTAGAGGGTGTAAGCAGTTTGCAATCAGTTGTTAACCTAAAGGTTGGCTATTCGAACACACCCAACCGCGCTATGGAAGAGAATTCTGGGTATCCACTCCCACAGAGATTACAGCCATTAAAAATCTTATGGAGCACAGTTCGACTGTAATACATGGAACTGCCATTAAGAGATGACTCAACAGCAGTGGGTGTGGTTTTTTGGTTTCTTGATAGATAAGGTACAACAGGTAGCACCTAGGACTACTGGGAGCAAAGGGAATGTGGCTGCATGAAAGAAAAGAGAGAGAACAGCTTTCTGCAGCACGGCTTCTTTCCCAGCAGCCTCTGCGGCCCAGATCACAGCTTCTTCCATCAGTCTCTGGGGCCAGCCCAGCCCTCCTGGGATCCTCTGAGCTCAGCAGACACAGGGACCTTCACCTGATTAGCCTCTAAGGTGGCTGGGCAGCTCCCAGAAGCCAGAGGCAGAGGACAAGGGGGACTGGGAGGGTGGATGGGTCTAATTATGCAGGAGCCATTTTTTGTTTACATGAAAGTATCTTGAGTAATCAGCAGTGATGAGCAAGAGGAGGCAAGAGCCTGCTTAGAGTCAGAGGATGTAATGTTCAATTAAATGCTATCTTCCACACATTTGCGAAGGAGAATTTTAAGGTGGAAATGACTTCGTTTTGGCAAAGACAACCTGAGATGCCTTTCCTCCAAAATGCAGGCTGAAGTGTCAGTAGCTACGGGTGAAAATAGCCCTCATGTTGTTGTTAGCTGCCAGTCACCCAGCCCTCGACTTACGGTGACTCGGTGCACACTGGGACGGAATCCTGCTCCGTCCGGAGCCATCCCCAGGATTGGCTGAGCAGGTCATGTGACCCACAGGTTTTTCAATGGCTGATTCTCCCAAGCCGCTCACCAGGCCTTTTGTCCTAGTCCATCTTAGTCTGGAAACTCTGCGGAAACCTGCTCAGCAGTGGGCAACACGCAAACCTCCGCTGACAGACTGCTGGTGGTCACACCACGTGCACTGGCCAGGAATCCAACCCGGCTCTCCCACGTGGAAGGCGAAAATTCCACCACTAAACCACCACTGCCCTGAATCTCCACGTCATCACCCCTAGGTTTTTAGAGTGAGTGGAAAAAAAAAAAAAAAATCTCTGTGACATAGAGTCCCCGTGACTCAGAATTGACTTGACAGTAACGGGGTTTGATTGACTCTATACAAGGTGTTTTGTTAGAAATATTATTTCTAACCCTGTGAAAAGCCCTTAAACATAGGCATCATTACCTCCACTTTACAGGTAAGGAAACAGAGGCTTTGAGAATTGGAGCACCTTGCCCAAAGTTTACTTAGCAATGCAGAGGTTTGGGGCCTGTTTTTACAGTTATCTGAACACATTATTACTTCCATGTCTCACCCTCTAACGTCAGAGGCAGGGTTCAGGGGCTGCCTTCTCCTAGTGGATAGAAGGCTGGGCTTCCAGCAAGGATACCAAGGTCCCAAGCCAGACTCTGTCACTAAATTCACTGTGAGGTGAGATTGGACAAGATGAAAAACCAGGCTGGGTGACCTTGAACAAATGATTCAACTCCTCTGAGCTTCAGCTTTCACATGTGTGAGTTGGAAGTTGCATTGGTCTTATATTCTTAGCAGAAGACTCAGTGTGCTGATGTCTCTTAAATGCCTGGCACAGAGTGGGTGCTTGTCAATGTCAGGCACTTTCTGCCCCTCCTCCACCATCCTTCCAGGTCAGCCGCATGCTCAGAGTCCTTGTCTGTCATACAGTCACGCCTGCGTCCAGGGGCTGTGCTGAGTGCAGAATGGGCCAGGTCTGTAAGCTTAGCACAGTCACAACACGTAGCTCGCACCAAGAGCACAATGAATGGTTCAGCTGATTCTGAAGCGTGGAGCTTCCCACGTGTGTCAGGTACACCTGTGCTCCCTAGGGCCTTCGGTGGCTGTCATTTCAGGAACGGTTCACAAGACCATCCTCCTGTAGCAGCTCTGAGTAGACATGAACCTGCACCTATCAGTTAGCAGTTGAGCATGTTAACCGTTTGTACTACCCACAGATTACAACAAAAGGTAGCAACTATCATAAGAATTACCCTACTTATCGGTATATCAGGCTTTAAAAAAATATACCCTATCATCCAAAGAGGGAGCTCTGGTAGCATAGTGCCTAAGGCACTTGACTGCTCACCAGAAAGCTGGTGGTTCAAACCCACCAGCCACTCCTCGGAAGGAAGGTTGGGCAATCCTACTTCCGTAGTGATACTGCCTCGGAAACCCAAGGAGGGGTCGCTATGAGTCAGGGCCGACTCAACGGAAAATAACAACAACAACATCATCCAAAGACAGCCTACTAAGATTTTCACGTCTATCCTTACAGATACGTGGAGTGAGAGCTGTCGGTGAGCTACTGTTTTGTCCACTTCACAATATACTGTGAACCCATTTTTTTGGACCCACACATACCCATCTACACCATGACTTAAAAAAAAAAAAAAAAAAAAAAACTGAGGAGTATTCCGGGGCACTTACAAACCTGAGCCTTTGTTGCTGGGGATTTAGGGTTACATTCTTTTGCTCTTTTAAAGAAGCCTGCAGCAAACACCACTGCAGCCGAACCTCTTACTTGTATTCATCAAAGACACTGTCTTATTGCCCAGTGTGCAGCGCATACTGTAATTTATTTATCTGTCTACTCATTTATTTAAGCCCATGACCTACTGTGAGATACTACGGCAATAGCCAATTTTTGGCTCTTGTAAATAATATTGATGTGAACGTCTGAGTACTTAGCTTCACCTCTTATCTGATTATGACTTGGGATCAATTCTTTTTTTTTTTTTTTCCCCCACCCCCCTTGGGATAAATTCTTAAGAAGGCAATGCATAGAGACAGAGGGCATTTACAGTTTTCAGTCTTTTGGCACTCTCAGCAGAATTGCCCCTGGAAGAACTGTTGTTGGTTGCTATGGAGTCAGCTTCAATTCACATGGTACAAAAGAACAAAACATTGCCCAGTCCTGAGGCATCTTCCTGACTGTTGGCGTGTTTGAGTCCATGACTGCGACCACTGGGTTTTCTGAGTGTCTTCCCACCTAAGGGGCTCATCTTCCTTTTACATAGCCCATTAGGTTTTCATTAGCTAATTTTGGGAAGTAGATAACCAGGCTTTTCCCTCTAGTCTGTCCTATCCGGAAGCTCCAATAAAACCTGTCCACCATGGGTGACTCTGCTCATACTGGAAATACTGGTGGCACAGCGTCCCAAATCACAGCAACGCACAAGGCTCCACAGTACAACACACTGACAGACAGGCAGTGGTGGAAAGGGTTACAAGGGTTTATTTCTCACCGTCCTAGTCATTGCAGTCATTTAACAAACATTTACTTAGTTAGGAGGAATTCTGAACCTACCCCTCTTGTCAGCACACTGATGTACTGATGCCACCATGGCCCGGCTAGGTCTAGGTTGGTATCCTGGCTCTGCCCCCGTTTAGTCTGTGTGACATTGGGCGAGTCTCTTCAATGTTCTAAGCCTCCCTTTCCACCATCTCTAAAGAGCGGTAAGCCTCCAACCCTCCAAGTTTCTTGTGACTATCACAAAAGGCCTGATTTCCAACAGCTTCGAGGATGAAACAAATAGATGGGACCGACTGCTAACACTGAAGGGGTATCTCACACAGCATTCTCATTATTTTGTTTTTGCACCAAACTTCAAATTTGCGGTGAAACTCTTTATTAGGTTTCCTTAACTCTCCCCTGCTGTAGTTACCAAGACACAGATTGAATATAATTTCCTACCGAAGAAACAGGTCCAGGGAGACTCTGCGGCAAGACTGGTACCAAACACTTCCTCAGTCTTCTTTCTGGGCCATCATTTCCTTTTTGGAGATAAGTAGCATTAAAACAGCTATTACTCCAAATTGATACACTTGGACCCAGAATGAACCGGATGGTGCCAGCAATTTAAAACATAGCAGGCAATCTACCATGTAGTGTTTTGTAACCAAATAAAATGCAGTGACCCTTTCTTTGTCTTTGCGGGAGATCTGGAATTCTCTCTGAGGGTTGGAGGAGAGGAGGGAGAGAGAACCAGACAAGAATCCTTGAGCAATGAGGCGGCCACTTATTTCTGTATTCACTGTGGCAGCTGGCACAGCTCTAGGCACTCTGCAAAGGGAACAACTGTGCTGTGAAATAAATACTCATCCCGAAGCCTCAAATCTGGGTGTGGATCACAGCTTTGCCACTTACTAGCTGGTCAGTCAACATGTAAGTTATCAGTGGCCTGTCAGATGTCAGACACTGGCTGTGCAGCCTCGAGCAAGTTAGTTCACCTCTCTGAATCTGTTTTTCATCTTCTGGAAAATGGGAATTATGACCCCAACCCATATGAGAAGTAAAGGAAAAGATCTAGAGGAAAGCATGGTCATGTGGGGCTCACTGGCAAACGTGAATCTAAGATGCACAGAATGACTGTTCAGATAATACACAGGAGTACTGCTTCATGAAACAAGGTAATTGTGTTTGGTATGTGGGGAAAACTATGAGGTGCAACCCCAAAACCTTGACAAAGGGAAGTGTTGATCGCCTGCCTACAATAACAATTCACATAAATAACACAGGTCAGTAATACATGGAAGACATGACCCATCCTCCTTGCCTTGACCACAGCTATTATTATTGTTAGCTGCCATCGACTTGGTCCCTGACTTACAGCAACCCCATGTGCAATGGAACAAAATGCTGTCTGTTCCTGCTTCATCCCTATGGATGGTCTGGCTGCCGATCAGACCATTGTAATCTACAGGGTTTTCATTGTTGCCATTTGGAAACACGTGACCAGGCCTTTCTTCCTAGTCTGTCTTAGTCTGGAAGCTCTATTGAAACCTGTTCAGTATCTTAGCAACACAGCCTTCCCTGGCAGGCGGGTAGTGACTGCACTGGAGATACACTGATCGGGAATCAAACCCGAGTCTCTCACATGCAAGATGAGAATTCTACCACTGAACCACCAATGCCTCCTCTTCTCCACAGCAGACCATGCTCAGCAATCCATCATACTTTCCCAGAGTCTTTCACAATACAGAGTTTTAACCACCAGCACAGGGTGGGCAGTGTGGTGAAATCCAACCACTCGCAGACTGAGTATTTAACTATTATTTTAAATAACCATCCTTGAGGAATTCTCTTCCTGCAGTTGCTAAGACACAATGACCCTTTAAAAACAATGCTGTAGAAGTGCCATTTCCTCTGCACTCAAGACCATCAAAGCAACCCTTTTCAGTAGTGATCTTATAACCAATGAGCTCCCAGAATAGCTTTTCATAAATGCCATAAAGTCTTCTGACCAGACCAAACTGAGGCGTGGGAAAGACTGGGGTTTGGTCCCAATGCAACCAAAATGGCTCTATGTTCTGTCATCCTTCTCTTTCTCCAGAGAATTTGTGCAAAGTCTGAAGAGAAACTAGCCTTTTACTAAGTTATAGACCTTGAACAAGTTGCATGACCTCTCTGCATCTTAGTTTCCACAACTGTAAAATGAAACAATTAATAATACCTACCTCCCTTCTCACTCTTGCTTAAAATGGCACTGATCAAAGAAACAGAAAACAACAAATGCTGGTAAGGATGTTGAGAGATTGGGACCCTTATGTGCTGCTGACGAGAATGCGAAATGGTATAACCACTATGGAAAATGGTAGGATGCTCCCTCAAAAAAACTAGAAACAGAACTACCTTACGATCCAGCAATCCCACTCCTAGGAGCATACTGAGGAGATCTACCAGAAGTGACACAAACTTATGCCCATGTATGTTCACTGCAGCACTATTCACAATAGCAAAAAGGTGGGAACAGCTTAAATGCCCATTAACAGATGAATGGATAAATAAAATGCAGTATATACATAAAATGGACTACTACACACCTATAAAGAGTAATAATGACTTCTTGAAACATGACATGGATGAATATGGAGTACCTTATGCTCAGTGGGATAAGTCAATCACAGAAGAACAAATATTGCATATCTCATTTTTATAAAAAGACAAGAATAGGTATACAGAACAAAGAGTTCAGTAAGATGGTAGAATAGGCAGACAAACTATATAGACCCTCTTCAACAAAGAAAAGGGGAACCAAATAATACAGATAGAGAAGATAATCCTAGAGCCCTGAGCTTTGAAAGGAAGGATACAGAAGTAGACTAAACTCCGACTAGCAGAAGAACCTGCATGCAAACACTGAAAAAGAAGACATATGGAGCTGTGGTCTGTCAGCAATCCTGATGGCACAGACAGCTTAGGACACTGCCAAGTGGAAGTGGTGTTAGGATCTAAGAATGAACCTCAAAATCAGCCCTGCTAGCCAGGGGCTGCACAGAGGACTACACTGGTGGCTGGTGAATAAAAGGGGAAGCAGTGAAGAGGGACACGGGCTGAGCTGTGGACTTTTGACTGTCCAGAGGGCACAGACATTTTGAATGCTTACAAGTGGTCTGACCATTTGGGATATTTGAACTGGCAGCTGTTCTCTCAGATTCCAGGGACTGAAGAATGGGCTTCACTTGTCAGGCACCACAAGGACATACTAGAAACTGAGGACTGGAAAGGTATGATATTCCACTTGTTAGTCTTATACCCCACATGCTCTTGGTGAACAGAGGTACAGCCGTCCCTCACTCCCACTCACCTTCTGGGCAGGCAGGAATTCTAGCCCAGTCTGTGTGCTCAGAGGGAGCCTGGGTGCTCTGCCCCGCCCCGCCCTGACTTTTTTTCTTTTGTTTGTTTTTGTCTGTGTTAAAATTATTATTTTTTTTTTTGTCCTTTCTATTATTATTCTTTCTTGTTTCCTTCCCAGGTTCTAGTTTTCAGCTTTTTCTCTCTTCCTTGTTCCTGGCTCCCGTCTTTTTCTTTTTAGTGGTTCTCCCCATTCCTTGTTTTCTTTTTGCATTTTTTCCCATTTTTTTTCTTCATTATTCTCCTACTCTACCTCTTTTCTCTTATGCCCCCATCCCCAGATACTGCAGGGCTTCCCCCCCCCACTTTTCTCTATGCATATTTCCATTTCTTTAAATATTTTTTCTCATTGACTGCCTTCCTTCTTTTTTTTCCTTTTTCATTCTTTTTTCTCTTTCTGGTGATTGTTCTTGTGTGTTTACGTGGTGTGTGTTTTTCGTCCTCTTGATTATACTTTTTTTGATGGATTTTTTATTGTTGTTTTTGTCTAACTGAGTGGGAGACAGTAACTGTGCCCATATGATGCAACCACACTCGCAACTCCTGCAGCTTCACTTACTGAGTGAGAGCCACAACTTCCTTTTGCACCAACTGGCCAGTAATACATAACCACCAATAAGAGCCTGATTCACCCTTAACTGCTTTTCACAAACAGTTAACAGAGCTCTGTGCAGCCACTCTCATTCTCTAGCACATCCATCAGGAGACAGGCGTGAAGTGCGTAAGTGCTGCCAACTAGTGAACAGAGGAGCATAGCTTACTCAGATATATCCAAAAAGGAAAAAAAAAAGAAAGAAAGAAAATCTTGGGCAAAGCACTCCAACATATAATATCCAGTTAAATATAAATATAACAAAGTCACAATGTCTCAGAGACAACAGATCATCTTAATCGACACAAAGAAGCAAGATAAAGCAGTAGAAACAAGGGAGCAGGATACAGACCCACAACACATCCCTGAGGAAGCAGCAGTATTGGAACTCCCTGATAAGGATTTCAAAAGAATTATATTTAGGTACCTTCAACAGACTGAGAGACAGATCAAGGAAATCCAGATCAAGGAAAACACTGACAAAATTAAGGAAAACACAGACAAAACCCTAGAACAATTTCAGAAGAAAAAACAAGAACAAAGTGACAAAATAAATGAAAAGTTAGAAATGATACAAAATCTACCGGTAGAAATTCAGAAGATTAATACTAAATTTTCAGAAATAGATAACATATTGAAAGGACAAAGGAGTAAAATCAAAACAACAGAAGACAGAATTAATGACATTGAAGATGAATACCTGAATACTTCTTTGGAAAAGGACCAATCAGAAAAAAGACCAAAACAAAATGAAGAAAGGCTAAGATTCATGTGGGATACCATAAAAAGAATAACCTATGTGTAACCAGAATTCCAGAACAGGAAGAGAAAAATAAAACCACTGAGAAAATTGTCTAAGATTTATTGGAGGAGAACTTCCCTGATATGATGAAAGATGAGAATATGTCCATTCAGGAATTCCAACGAACCCCAAATAGGATAGACCCCAAGAGAAAATCACCAAGACATATCATCATCAAACTCACCCAAACCAAAGACAAAGAAAGAATCCTGAAAGCAGCACAGGAAAAACAAAAAAATTAACTGCAAAGGGCAACCAATATGACTAAGCTCTGATTTCCCAACAGAAACCATGTAGGTGAGAAGGCAATGGGATGGTATATACAAAACCCTGAAAGAGAAAAATTTCCAACCAAGAATTATACACCCAGCAAAGTTGTCCCTCCAATATGATGGTGAAATTAGGAGATTTCCAGATAAGCAGAAATTAAAAGAATTTGTTAAAACCAGACCAATCTTACAAGAGATACTAAAGGGAGTCCTTTGTATAGAGAACCAACAGCAAACAACAACTATTAATACACATGATGATATTACCCAGAAACCAACACAGTTATGGAAGTATCCAAAGTAAAATAAGCTTACAAAATTGTAAACAGGGAACCAGAGACATCAAATGGCAAATGAGGACAACTACAAACCAAAAAGAAGGGGAAAAAATAGTGTAGTTACAGAACTTCTAAATGGTGAG
>NW_006921635.1:13344302-13358924 GCF_000298275.1 Orycteropus afer afer
ATGATTAAAGGATCAATTGAACAAGAAGATATAACCATAATAAATATCTATGGACCCAATGAAAGAGCCCCAAAATACATAAATCAGACTTTGAAAGAGTTGAAATGGCAAATAGATGACTCCACAGGCATAACAGGAGATTTTAATACACTATTTTCAATGCAAGATAGAACAACTGGAAAGAAACTCAACAAAGATGCAGAAGAGCTAAACAATACAATCTACCAACTTGACCTCATAGACATCTACAGAGCACTTCACCCAACAGCACAATATACATTCTATTCCAGTGCACATGGAACATTCTCCATGATAGACCATATTTTAGGCCATAAAGCAAGCCTTAATAAATTTGAAAACACTGAATTACTGCAAAACATCTTCTCAGATCACAATACTATCACATTAGAAATCAACAACAGGAGGATCAACAGAAAAAGAGCAAACACATGGAAACTGAACAATACCCCTCTTAAGAATGACTGGGTAATAGAAGAAATTAATAAAATGAAACTAAAAAATTCCTTGAATCAAATGAGAATGAAAACAAAAAATTCCAAAATCTTTGGAACACAACAAAAGCAGTGATCAGAGGCCAATTTATAACAATAAATGCACACATCAAAAAAGAAGAGCCAAAATCAACACTTTAAACCAACATCTCCAACAATTAGAGAAAGAACAGCAAGAAAAGCCTACAGTGACCAGAAGAAAGGAAATAATAAAGATTCAAGCAGAAATCAATGACACAGAAAATAGAAAGACAACAGAAAAAAAGCAACAAGACCAGATGTTGGTTTTTTTGAAAAGATTCATAAAATTGACAAACCACCAGCATATTTAACAAAGGAAAAAAGGGAGAGAATACAAATAAGATGAATAAGAAAAGAAATGGGCAACATCCCAACAGAACCAACTGAAATAAAAAGGGTAATATCAGGATACTATGAAGAACCGTAGGAGCTCTGGTGGCATAATGCCTAAGGCATTTGACTGGTAACCAGAAGGCTGGCAGTTCAAACCCACCAGCCACTCCTCGGAAGGAAGGTTTGGCAATCTACTTCCATAGAGATAGCACCTCAGAAACCCAAGGAGGGGTCACTATAAGTTGGATCAGACTCGATGGCAGTGAGTTTGGTTTTTTGGGTTTGGATGAAGAACTGGACTCCAACAAATTTGAAAATCTGGAAGTAATGGACAGATTTCTAGAAACACACTATTTACCTAAATTAACACAGACTGAGGTGGAAAAGTTGAACAGATCCATAACAAAAGAAGAAATTGAACAGGTCATAAAAAAATTACCAACAAAAAAATGTCCTGGCCCAGACGGTTTCACCAGAGAATTCCACCAAACATTCAGAGAAGCACTGACACCTCTGCTACTCAAACTATTCCAAACACATAGAAAAGGGTGGAATCCTCCCAAATTCATTCTAGAAAGCAAGCGTAACTTTGATACTAAAGCCAGGCAAAGACATCACTCAAAAGGAAAACTTCAGACAAATATCCCTCATGAATGTTGTTGTTGTTGGGTGCTGTCGAGTCACCTCTGACTCATAGTGACCCCATGCACAGCAGAATGAAACACCAGTCCTGCACCAGCTCCGCGATCCTCCCTATACTTGACCCCATGATAGCAGCCACTGTGTCAATCCACCTTGTTGAGGGCCTTCCCCTCCTTTGTTGACCCTCCACCTCACCAAGCATAACATCCTTTTCCAGGGAATGGTCCCTTCGACAATATGATCAAAGTAGGTGAGACAAAGGCTGGCCATTGTCACTTCCAAGGAGCATTCTGGCTGCACTTCCTCCAGGACAGATCTGTTAGTTCTTTTAGCAGTCCATGGTACTTTCAGCATTCTTTGCCAGCACCACAACTCAAAGGCATCTATTCTTCTTCAGTCTTCCTTACTCCTTGTCCACCTATCATATGCATACGAGGCAACTGAAAATATCATGGCTTGTGTCAGGAGCACCCTAGTCTTCAAGGAGACATCTTTGCTCCTCAGCACTTGAAAGAGGTCCCTTGCAGCTGACTTGCCCAGTGCTATATGTCATCTGATGTCCTGACTGGTGCTTCCATTGGTGTCGACTGTAGAACCAAGCAATGTGAAGTCTTTGACAACTTCAATCTTTTCTCCATTTATCTTGATGCTGCTTATAGCTCCAGTTGTGAAAATTTTTGTTTTCTTCATATTGAGATGTAATCCATACTGCAGACTGTATTCTTCAACCTTCATCTGTAAGTGCTTCAAGTCATTCTCACTTTCAGCAAGCAAAGTTGTGCTGTCAGTGTATCTCAGGTTGTTAATGAGCCTTCCTCCAATCCTGATGCCACGTCCTTCTTCATATAGTCCAGCTTCTCGGATTATTTGCTCAGCATATAGATTGAATAAGTATGGTGAAAGGATACAACTCTGACATACTCCCTTCTTGATTTTAAACCAACCAGTGTCCCCTTGTTCTGTTCAAACAACAGCCTCCTGGTCTATGTACAGGTTCCTCATGAGTACAATTAAGGGTTCTGGAATTCTGTTTCCTCTCAATATTATTCACGCAATCAAATGCTTTTGCATAGTCAATAAAACACAAGTAAACATCTTTCTGGTATTCTTTACTTTGAGCCAAGATCCATCTGACATCAGCAATAATATCCCTTGTTCCACATTCTCTTCTGAATCCAGCCTGCACTTCTTGAAGTTTTCTGTCAATATCCTGCTGCAACCATTTTTTAATTATCTCCAGTGAGATTTTACTTGTGTGCAATATTAATTATATTGTTCGATAAGTTCCACATTCTGTGGGATCACCTTTCTTTGGAATGGGTACAAATATGGATCTCTTCCAGTTCATCAGCCAGGTAGCTGTCTTCCAAATCTCTTGGCATAACCTGGTGAGTGCCTCCAGGGGGGCATCCATTTGTTGAAACATTTCAATGGATATTCCATCAATTCCTGGAGCTTTGTTCTTAGCCAATTCCTTCAGTGAAGCTTCAACTTCTTCCTTCAATACCATTGGTTCTTGTCCATATGCCATTTCCTGAAATGGATGAACATTGACCAGTTCTTTTTGGTACAGTGACTCTATATTCCTTCCATTTTCTTTTGATGCTTCCTGCATCATTCAATATTTTACCCATAGAATCTTCCAATATTGCAACTTGAGGCTTAATTTTTTTTTCTTCAGTTCTTTCAGCTTATGAATATAGATGCAAAAATCTTTAACAAATTCCTAGCTAATAGACTCCAACAACATATTTAAAAAATAATATATTATGACCAAGTGGAGTTCATATCAGGTATCCAAGGATGGTTTGACATTAGAAAAACAATTGATATCATCCACCACATAAATAAAACAAATGAAAAGAACCACATGACCATATCAATTGATGCAGAAAAGGCATTTGATAAAATCCAACACCCATTCCTGATCAAAACTCTGAGCAAAATAGGAATAGTAGGGACATTCCTCAACATAATAAAGGGCATATATACAAAACCAACAGCCAACATTATTCTCAACGAAGAGAGACTGAAACCATTCCCCTTGTTAACAGGAACCAGACAAGGATGCCCTCTATCACCACTTCTTTTCAACATTGTCTTGGAAGACCTAGCCAGGGCAATAAGGCAAGAAAGGGAAATCAAAGCCATCCAAATTGGTGAGGAAGAAGTCAAACTATCCCTATTTGTTGATAATATGATCCTATACCCAGAAAACCCAAGAGACTCAGTCAAAAATCTACTGGAACTAATTGAGAGATTTAGCATTGTGACAGGATACAAGATCAACATACAAAAATCAGTTGGAGTCCTCTACACCAGCAAAGAGATTGCTGAAAAAGAAATAAGGAAATCAATACCATTTACAATAGTTACTAAAAGAAATAATACAATACTTGGGCATAAATCTTACCAGGGACACAAAAGACCTGTACAAAGAAAACTATAAAACACGACTTCAAGAAACCATAAGAGATCTACATAAATGGAAGAACATGCTCATGGATAGAAAGATTGAACATTGTGAAAATGTCAATTCTACCCAAAGCAATCTATACAGTCAATGTAATCCCAATCCTAATCCCACCAACTTTCTTTAAGGATGTGGAAAAACCAATCACTAACTTTATATGGAGAGGAAAGAGACTTTGGATAAGCAAAGCGCTATTGAAAAAGAAGAACAAAGTAGGAGTTCTCACACTGCTGGATCTCAAAACCTACTATACAGCCACAGTAGTCAAAACTGTCTGATATTGGTACATTGCAAGGCACACAGACCAATGGAATAGAATTGAGAACCCAGAAATAGATCAATCGACCTATTGTCAGCTGATCTTTGACAAAGGGCCTAAATCCATTAAATGGGGAAGAGATTGTTTAATAAATGGAGCTGGCAAAACTGGATATCCATTTGCAGAAAAATGAAAGCACTTGTACCTCACACCATACAAAAAACTAACTCCAGATATATTATAGACTTAAATGTAAAGCTGAAAACTATAGAGTTGCTCAAAGAAAAACTAGGGGCAAATTTAGAGACCCTAATTTACAGCATAAATAGACTATCAAGCATAACCCAAAAAGTACAAACAGCAGAAGATCAACTAGATGAGTGGGACCTTCTAAAAATTAAATTTGTGTGTGCTTCCAAACACTTCTCCAAAAGAGTCAAAAGAGAACCTACAGATTGGGAAAAAATATTCAGCAACAATATATCTGACAAAGGACTTATCTCTAAAATTTATAGAAAACTCCAACACCTCGACAACAAGACAAATAATCCAATTAAAAAATGGGCAGAAGACATGAATAGACACTTCACCAAAGAGGCTATTCAGGCAGCCAACAAATGTATGAAGAAATGCTCACGATCACTAGCCATTACAGGAATGCAAATCAAAACAATAATGAGATACCATCTTGCCCCAGCATCAAAGTTCAACAAAACAAAAAATAACAAATGCTGGCGAGAATGTGGAGAGATTGGTACACTCATACACTGCTGGTGGGACTGTAGAATGATACAGCCACTGTGGAAAGCAGTATGGTGATTCCTTAAAAAGCTGGAATTATAAATACCACTTGACCCAGCCATTCCATTACTACATGTGAGAGCCAGGACAAGAATAGATATATGCATACCCATGTTCATCACAGCACTATTTACAATAGCCAAAAGATGGAAACAACCTAGGTGCCCATCAACAGAAGAATGGATAACCAAACTATGGTACATACACACAGTGGAATATTATACAATCCTGAATAATCACGTAGAATCTGCAAAATACCACATAATGTGGATAAACTTGGAGAACGTTATGCTGAGGAAATAAGTCAATCACATAAGGACAAATGCTGTATTAGTCTGTTATTGTAAAAAGTCAAGAAAAGGTTTATATATGGAAGGAAATTTGCTTTGTTGGTTACCATGGGTGGGAGGGGAGTGGAGGGGACACTGTTAGAAAGGTAGAGTCAAATATTGATTTGGGTGAACAGAAGGGCAATGTACCAAGTGTGAGTGATGAACATGGTGGCATTGAGGAAGAGAAAGACATAGAGAAGTGCATGGGAGGTAAAGACAACAAAGATGAACCCTTTTGCACATACAGCATTGAGTTGCCAGTGAAGGCAAACATGGATCCATGGGTGGACAGATGTGTGGACAGGCTGAACTATTACTTATGTCTATGCGGGGGGGGGGGGGGGGGGGGGGGGGGGGGGGGGGGGGGGGGGGGGAGTGTGCCTGAGACCATATACAGGGTTGGCAGACAATGTTTCTACAGGTGTATTTGTATGTTCTGTAAGAATTCCCAGGTACATTGTAGAGCTGACAAGGGACAAGGTTGTAGTCATTTCTTGACCATAGCCAGCTACCCAGAGGGAGCAAGTAGTTGGACCTGTGGGCTCGGGACTATGGTCGCAGGGGACATCAAGCTCAATTGGCATAACATACTACACAAAAACACTGTTCTACATCCTACTTTGGCTAGTAGGGACTGGGATCTTAAAAGCTTGCAAGTGGCCATCTAGATGAAACGATGGGTCTCTCCTCATCCAGAGCAAAGAAGAATGAAGAAAACCAAAGACGCATGAAAACAATTAGTCCAAGCAACTGGTACACCACACCATCCTCGGCCTATATATATGGCTATGAGACCAGAACTAGATGGTACCTGACTACCACTGTCGGCAACTCGGAGGGGGATCTATGTAGGAGATCTTGGATGGAATGGGAGAATAATGTGGAACAAAACTCAAAATCATTAAAGGTGGGGGGAACCAGGTTTGCTGGTCTGATAGAGCCTGATGGAACCACTGAGGCTATGGCCCCTAGCTGTCCTTCAGGTCTGGAATTAAACCAACTCCTGTGGCTTCCAAACAAACAAAAGACAGGCATAGGAGCTAAACATTTACATTAGGTAGATACACTCCTTGGACAGAACAATCTTGGGAAGAGAATAGAAGAGCTGTGTATGCACAGGGAGACAGCTCAGGGGGCAGGAGTGCATGGAGGGAAAGACACAGGCAAGAGGTAGCTAAGGGAAGGAAGTGGGAGGGGGGCTGTTGCATTGTGGCAAATTGTAGTCAATGTCATGAGACAAAGTGTATGTGAGCTGCTGTATGGAAAGTGAATTTGCTCTGTAAACTTTCACCCAAATCACAATTTAAAAGAAAGAAAGAAGTACAGCCAGAATGTTCCCTAGAAGTGAGGATGGTACGACTTTGTCTCACGTACTTGGGATGGATCATCAGGAGGAACAAATCCTGGAGAAGGACATGATGCTTGGCAAAGCTGTTGTTGTTGTTATGTGCCGTCGAGTCAGACCCGACTCATAGCGACCCCTCCTTGGGTTTCTGAGGCAGTATCACTATGGAAGTAGATTGCCCAACCTTCCTTCCAAGGAGTGGCTGGTGGGTTTGAACTGCTAGCCTTCTGGTTAGCAGTCAAGTGCCTTAGGCACTACGCTACCAGAGCTCCTGCTTGGCAAAATAGAGGGTCAGAAAAAAAGAAGACAACCCCCAATGAGATGGATTGACACAATGGCTGGAAGAATGGATTCAAACTTAGCGATGACTATGCGCATGGCTCAGGACCAGGTCGTGTTCTGTTCTGTTGTCTGTGGGGTCGTTATGAGTCAGAACTGACTCAATGGCACCAAACAACAACAACACTTGCTTGATTAGGGAGAGACTTTTTTTTTTTTTTTTTTTATGATTTGGGTGAAAGTTTACAGAACATATTGGTTTCCTGTTCACCAAACCATACACATTCTGTTTTGTGACATTTATGTCTCTACATTCTTCCTTTGCATCCCCTCCTGCCTGCCTTCCTAGCTCCATCCTTGGGCAAATGCTGTCCTGTTGATTTCATAAGCCTGATTGTTGTAATTAGTGCTTATCTTCCTGATAACACTGTTCACCTTTTAGGTCTGACTGCTGAGAGATGTGGGTTAATTCAGTTCCCAGCTTGAAGGATGTCTAAGGGCCACCATCTCCCCAAGGGTTCCACCAGCCTTAATCAGGCCAGTATGCCTGGACTATTCTATGATTTTTAGTTTTGTTTCACATTTTCCACCATTAGATCTGGGTCTTTTTATTGTGATCCCTTTCAGAGTGGTCAGCAGTGGTAGCTGGGTATCATCTAATGCTTCTGGTCTCAGGGTCTCAGGGTCATGGAGGTGGAGAGTCACATGGTCCATTAGTCCTTGAGTGTCTATCAATGCATCCGCTCATAAGTTATTGTTATTACTATTATTGCAGGATTGTGTATGGGACAGTGTTTGCCTTTGTTGCCTTTGCCTTTTGTACTCCTCCCATCTCCCCCCCTTACTGTACATTGCCTTTCCCTTCATGCGAGTTAGTATGTGTCTACCCTCTACTTGGTGGTTGTCCTCTCTTCTCTCCCCACCGCTGGTAACCTTCAAAGAACAATTCTTTCTGTGTGTAAACCATTTCTTAACTTTCTACAGTAGTGGTTTCACATAAATTGTCCTTTCTGATGGACTAATTTCACTTAGTATAATATCTTCTATGTTTATCCATGTTATGAGACATTTGAGAAATCCAACACCCTTTCCTGATAAAAATGCTCACCAAAATAGGAATAGAAGGGAAATTCCTGAACATAATTAAGGGTGTATACATAAAACCTATGGCCAACATTATTCTCAACAGAGAGAGACTGAAAACGTTTTCCATGAGAATGGGAACCAGACAAGGATGCCCACCTTATCACCACTCCTATCCAATGTTGTAGTGGAAGTCCTAGCAGGTAATAAGGCAAGAAAGGGAAATAAAAAGCATCCAAACTAGGAAAGAGGAATAAAACTATCTCTATGTGCAGATGACATGATCCTATCTATAGAGAATCCTAGAGGCTCAACAAGAAAACTACTGGAACTAATAGGAGACTTTTGTTTTTTATTATACTCAGGTGACCAATTTTTATCAGATTAGCATTCTTTGACGTACACTTAATGCAAATGACAGCAAACATAAGTGAATCTGTCTGGTAATGTAGGAGGTGCTTCTGAATGACACTCTCTTTCGTTCAAGACTGTGAAAAAACAATCCTGGATAATAAAATGAAAGTTTTGCATCTCTTGTTGTCACTCCCTGGGTATTACATGGTTATGGGACAAAGTCCAAACCTAAATGTCTCATCTGGTTCCTGGGGCTGTTCATCAGAATGATCTGAGCCACACAGAATGGTACAGGATGATATAGAGCCCTAGTGTCTGGGGTCAGTCAACTGATTCCATAGCTTGGCCTCCTTAAGCAGTTAGTTGGATATTAGCTCTGAATTCCAAGATGGTTGGGAAAAACCATGGAGTTTCACAATTTGGGAGGTAATTCCCACCTAGCAGAGCTGTATTGAAAGAAGCCTTGGTAGCACAATGGTTGAGCACTCAGCTACTAACCTAAAGGCTTGAGATTCAAACCTACCCGCTCTGTGGGAGAAAGACATGACCTTCTGCTTCTATAAGATTACAGCCCAAGAAACCCAAAGGGGCAGTTCACATGGGTTCGCTGTGCCACGGTATCTTGTGTTTATTTAGTAAGTGCAGAGCCAATGATTGATGTCATTAAGGAAATGGCCTGAGAAGAATTTGAAGGCTTAGGCTCACAGTCTCATAGGACAACTTGGTCAACTGGCTTAACATAGTTCATAAGGTTTATGTTTTACATCTTTGTTTGGTGAGTAGCGTTTGAGGTCTTAAAATCTTATGAACAGTCATCTAAGATACAACTATTGGTGCCTACTCATCTAGAGCAAAAGAGAAAGAAGAAAACCAAAGACTCAAAGAAGAAACTAATCTACATGAACCACAGCCTCATGTACCCTGAGACCAGAAGAAGTGGATGGTTCTCAGCTACCACTGCCAACTGTTCTGACCAGGAACAGAGCAGATGCCCCTGGTTAGAATGAGAGAGAATAAAAGAACAAAATTCAAATTAAAAAAGGAAAAAAGGCTGGACTGACTGGACCAGTTGAGACTAGAGCTGTCCCCAGACTGCTGCCCTGATTTACTCTTTAAACCGTGAACTGAAATTACTCCCAGATGTCACCTTTCAGCCAAATAATAGACTGGTTCATAAAATAAACAATATCACCCTTGAGTATTATGCTCCTTTTAAAAATCATCTACATGAAACCAGAGACTCAGTTACCCTAAAGGAAAGATGAAAAGGTAAGCAATGCAAGGAAACTAGATTAATGGAAACAAAACAACCAGAATGAGGAAAGGAGAACACATCATCAAAAATCTAACCAGTGGAACTGAACAATTTGTATGTCTCATTGCCATGGAGTCTATTCTGACTCATAGCAACCCCCATTGGGTTTCCAAAGCTGTCATTCTTTATGGAAGCAAATCACCTCATCTTTCTTCCTGAGAGGGGTTAGTGGGTTCCAACTACTGACCTTTTGGTTAGTAGTGAAATGTTTTAACCACTATACCAGCAGTGCTCCTTGGGAACCTAATTTGATGTGTAAACCTTCACCAAAAACATAGTAAAATATTATTTTACATAACAGTATCTACCTCATGGGGTTGATGAGAATGTTTAATGAAATGAGGCTTGGAAAGCTCTGACACACAGTGTGTAATCCAGCTTTACTTATGATTAGCTCTTCTTATCAAGGACTGGCATGTGCTAGGTAGGCATCCCTGAGTTTCACCTTAACTATGTCTTAGAAAAAGTCCTACGAAGCAGGTCCTGTGTTGTTGTTTTTAAAAACTGTTGTTTATTGATTTGCACGAGCATATGGTATCTATTTATATAAAGCATTAAACGATCAGTTTGTTTGGTTCCTGTGCTCACACTTTCTTCCCTGGGAGTCCTAGCTCCGTGCTGGGAGGACACCATGCAGCAGATATGATGAGTTTAATTTTACACAGCTTTCAATGAGCCCAAACTAGCGATGCAGCAGTAATGTGGCAGAGTCCACACTGGAACCCAGGCTACTCTGGTTCCATGGTGCCATGAGGCCTCCTCTAGCCTTCCTCCACTTCACCTCCCGTGCGTACTTTATTAAAACAATATGCAATTCCCATTCAAACGTTCCTGTGCTTGCAATAAATGCTTTTGCTTTAAATAAATAAAGAAAGCTACAACAACAGCCAAAACTAACACACGCGCTTTTCTCACGGGCCAGGCAATCTCCTGTGCGCTCACCTTTGTTCTTTGTGTAATGTCACAACAGCCCTGTGGGGGAAGACCATCTTCATTTTCCAGGCCTCTCAGGGACACTGCACGGACTAAATGAAACAGTGACACTTGAAAGCAGCACTCCTGGTGGTACAAACGGTTAACAGGATTGGCGGCTAAGAACAAAGGTTGGAAGTTTGAGTCCTGCCAGACTTGCTTTGGAACAAAGGCCTGCTGACTGAGCTCTGAAAACTCCAGTCCTACAGAGCACATTTCCACTCTGACCCAGAAAGGGCTGCATGAGAAACAGCCATGGTGACTGGTAGGCTCGAAGTCTCCTTCCCAGGACTCATTCGCTGTCGGAACATGGGTCAATTACAGAACCTGTTTCTTGACCTTGAAGTGGGGAACAATTACCTCTACCTCATAGGACTGTCATTCATTCATCTGTTCACTAAGCATGTACTAATGCCAAGAATTGGGCCAGGTGCTGGATTTATACAGCTAATAAAACGAGCATTATCTTGACCTCAGGCAGCTTCGCGACAGGATTGAGATTATTTTTATAGCTCTCTTAGTATAGAGAGAGCCTGGCAAATAAAGCATGCTCAATAAAAGCCAACATCATTACTACTATCACTGTGGCCTAGCAGGGACATGAACACAAGCCTTTTTGACTCTGAAAGCCTTTCCACCAATGTATGGGTTCACAGGGGGGCAGCATGACTTAATAACAGGAAGGGACTTGGGGACACCCAGAGAAGACTTCACATGCCAGCTGTTGATTTTGTGCGGTAGCATCTCGCATGGTTCCTATATTTGTGATGCATTTTTTGTCTTTTCATTCTCTTCCTCATCATCCACCCCAGACAATGTTTGCATGTCTTTAAGTTTCTGTACAAATGCACCCCTCTCTGTGGGCATAAATACATTCCTCCCTTGAATGTGGACCCTGCGTGTGTGATTAGCCTGAAAAGGTGTGGAAACCACTCAGACACGGTGCTAATAGCATGTGACAGAACTTGCAGCTTGCCCAGGCCTGGAAGGAAGGCTGTTGACAGAGGGGGTTTAATGAGCTTCCACCCACATTTCAATTATCCTAACAAGCTGCCAAAGGAAGACTGTTTACGGTACTGCATTCTGGAAAGTTTTGACAAGCCCAGGGGGGGAATCCGTCCTGGTCAAATTGGAGTGTGCTTAAGAATGGAAGACAATGTTCCTCTAGGACAGAAGCATATAGATGACAAGGCCAAGCTAGCAGTCAGTTTTGTCATCTGATATCTGAAAAGGGTCTCTGCTCATACGTGACTCCCTCATTAGCTATCCCAGTACAATTGTATCAGTTATCTACTGCCACTGTAATGCTGGGTAACAAACAGCCAGGAAATCTCAGAGGCAAAGAGTAACTTTCACTCAGTTCCACTCTGACACATATGGGCTTCGTAGAATTCATGGATGTCTCTGTGACCAGCTAGGTGGCTCTGCTGATCTCAGCTGGGACAACTGGACTGACTCAGTTCTGCTCCCTGTGGTCTCTCATCCTCCCACAGACTAGTTGAGCCTTATTCATAGGGCAGCAGGAGGGTTGCAAGAGAAAGTTCAAACCATGTAAACTTCTTATTTCCAGGGTCAGAATAGATACAATGTCACTTCTGCTGCACTCTATTGGTCAAAACAGTCACATGACCAGTTAGTTACCAGCTGCTATCAAGTCGACCGACTCATGGTGACTCCATGTGTGTCAGAGAGTAACTGTGCTCTAGAGGATTTTAAATAGTGGATTTTTGGAAGCAGATCTCCAGGATTTTCTTCTGAGCCATCTTTGTGTGGACTTGAACTTCCAGCCTTCTGGTCAGCAGCTGAGTGCACCAACAGTTTGCAGGACTTGGTTAAAACATTTGCCTACTCACCAAAGGGTCAGTGATTCAAACCCACCAGCTACTCCATGGGAGAAAAATTAGGCAGTCAGCTTCCATAAAGATTTACAACCTTGGAAACTCTATGGGGCAGTTCTACTCCATCCTATGGGGTAGCTATGAGTTGGAATTGACTTGATGGCAGTGGTTTATCAGGTTAAGAACTCCCAAGTAATCACATGGCCAGCCCACACCTAAGAAATGGGAAACAGATTCCATCCCTTGATGGGAAAAGCCGCAAAGTCAGATAGCAGAGAGCTTGACTACAGGGAGACCATGGATTGTGTCTACAACAATGTGAAAGTGACAACCACCATTTATTGAACAACTCTATGCCTATTTCATCATATAACAAAATGTTGAAACGAGATGCTTTGGGTCTTGTCTTTAACTGAGGTCTCACAAACCAAGAGTAAAATGAGATGTTCAAACACCCTACATTTGAAAGCAAGATGCTAGTCCTACAAAGAGTCCGGGTGAACCCTGACCCAACACCCATCTTCAAGTCAAAAAGACATTAAAGCTGGAAAGAGGAGGGAGACTTTTTGGAGCAAGTAGTCCAGTGTTCATTGAATCTTACTCCCTTCTGGGGGAGAGCACAGGTGATGGATTATTCTTGACAACAGCCTTGTGGGAGGAAATTCAAGGAACTATCTCTAATTGGCCACATGTCTCCTGGAGTGTGGGGTCTGACTCAGACCTCAACAATGTACAGATTAGTGAGACAGTAACTGGAGACTCTCAAGACTGCAAGATGAGGAGGGAGGGGAGTAGTGGAGCAGAGACTACGCCCATGGTTGGACAGCAACAATGCGTGAGTTTCCTATAAGTCTAGCAGATGTGAAGAAATTGGGATGGAGGCATCTTTCAGGTGCCCTGCCCAAAAGGAGCAGAAAATGGCAGTAACATGTTCCACCAGACATGGGACCTGGAGAGGAAACATCAAACGAAGAGAACCAAAGTCTCCATCAGGTCGGGAGATACAGTGTAGAAGCTACCAAAAGGAGACTCAAAGAACTCACAATGCACCTCAAAAAGGCAAGCTCTCTTTGGACACTTGACAAGCCCAGAAGCATTTTAAATACCTGCCAAGCCTCCATTGCTAACATCAGACTGTGACAGTATTAGTCAGGGGAGCCCACCCTCTCCTCTGCTTCCTCTCCTCCTTTGATGAGCAAGCAGGGAGAAGGTAGGGCATAGGGAAGCTGACTACAGCCCTTTCCCAATGCTTGAGCTGAGGGAGGTGTGAAGCATGCCTACTACTAATCCACACTAATACAGTATCTTTGTGTGAACTAGAAACAGGTATGTCCACTTCAGGAAACTTTACTTCTGTCTGTATGAACTCTGTCATAATATACTGTCTTAGTTATCTATTGTTGCATAACCAATTTCCTCAAATTTTAGTGGTTTAAAACAACAACATTAATTATTTCACAGTTTCTATGGGTCAGGAATCCAGGCATAGCTTGGCTGGGTCCTCTGGTCACCAGGCTGCAATTAAGGTATTGGTTGGGGCTGCAGTCTCATCTGAAGGCTTGACTAGGGGAGGATCTATTTCAAGGTTCACTCGTATGGTTGTTGGAAGCATTCCATTTCTTGAGGCTCTTGGCCAGAGGCTACCTTCTCAATACCTTTCAATGTAGACTCTCCAAAAAAAAAAAAAAAAAAAAAATTACAACACTGTAGCTTGCTTCATCAGAACAAGCAAGTGAGAAGAGCCAGGGACAGAGAGAGTTCCAGCCAGATGGAGGACAGTCTTTTATAACCTGATCTCAGTAGAGACATCCCATCACTTATACCGTATTCTGTTCATTAGAAGCAAGTCACTAGATCCAGCCCCAAGGGTAGGGGATTACACAGGGCATGAATAAGAAGAGATGACTGGGAGTCATCACAGAAGTTTGACATACATAAATACTGATTTTATTAGAGAAAAACACCACTGCCATGGGCCAAAGAATCATTATAATAAATACATAGATCTACAGTGTGTTCTGGGAGCTCTAGTAGCATAGTGCCTAAGGCACTTGACTGCTAAC
>NW_006921635.1:13359929-13361183 GCF_000298275.1 Orycteropus afer afer
ATTTTGTTATCCAGGACTGACCAGTCAAGTGATGGAGATAACTCAAGAGTTTACCCAAAGGCAGGGGACTTACAGTAAGTTGAGGAAAAGGCAGACAAGCGACACAGACCCTCTTCAACAAAGAAAAGAGAAGCCAATTGACAGAGATACAGAAGATAATCCTGGAGCCCAGAGCTTTGAAAGAAAGCACACAGAAGTGGATTAGGCACCAACTAGTGGAGAAACCTGAACAAAAAACAGTGCGTATGGAGACGGTTGGGGCAGTAGACTGTCAGCTACTCTGACGGGACCAACACCCTGAATGTTCCCGAGTGGTGTTAGGACCTGAGAAAGACTAAAGACCAGCTCTGGTCACCAAGGGCTGCAGGTACAATTGAGCTGGTGGCCTATGACTAGGAAGGGAAATAGCAAGGAGGGAGACAACCTGAGCTATGGACTTTCAGCTGTCCGGAGAGTGCAGCCATTTTCATTGTTTACAATCAGTGGCCATTTTGTATATTTAAAGTGACCAAGGGCACAACCATTTTGAATGTTTACAAGTGGCAGCCATTTTGGATTTTAAAGTGACAACATTCTCATTCAGATTCCAGGGACCTAAGAATAGGCTCTGTTTGCCAAGGTCGGCAGGGACATATGAGAGGCTGACAATGGGAAAGGAGACAGGTGGTAAGTGTATAAGTGCTGCCAACTAGCGAATAGAGGAGCGCAGCACAGTACCCTGCTTATATAGATAACACACAAACAAAACAAAGAAAATGAAAATTGTGGGCAAGTCACTCCAACATACAGTCACCAATTTTGGTGGTTATGTTTGTGTGTCAACTTGACTGGGCCTGGTTGAATGGCTGGGCAGCTAGTGGTAGTTATTCCCCATAATGAGACTGGCAATCAACACCATGGTGGGATCTACCACAAGCAGCTGAGTAGCTACATTTGGGATGTGGTCTGCTTCCTTTATATAAGGAGAAGCCTTTAGGAATGGTCTCTAGCTTATGGCATGGTTGGACCCTGCATGTAGCCATGTCATTCATTATTCAGCAGCCTGCCATGATAATCCTAGAGCCCTGAGCTTTGAAAGGAAGTGTACAGAAGTGGATTAGGCACCAACTAGTGGACTTGAGTTAATGGCCTTTCATGTGGTTTGGTAACATTGGAACTGTGCATTTTTACTTGTTAACCTTGGGCATGGCAGCCTCAGCAGCTAGCAGCTATCTGAGTGAAGAAAAGCCTCTAACTTCAATGGGCCAGGAGTTA
>NW_006921635.1:13366053-13367285 GCF_000298275.1 Orycteropus afer afer
GGCTGCTGGAAGGGCATCTTTGCTTGTTCCCTTTGGACAGTCCTTAGAGAGGGAGACTTACTTGTTCATGATTCTTCCCGAAGCCAAACCTCAGGGTGGGCTGGGAGGACAGTGGGGGTGCAGTCGAGAGCGTCTGCCGCCTTAAGCAGCATCAGAGCCCAGGAGAGACTTGCACACCAGGAGCTCAGATCTCAGCTGGGGTACAAACAGGGGTAGAACTTCTACCTCGTTGGGGTTTAGGGAAGCGGCAGCTGCAGGCTTCGGGCAAACACTGAACAACAAAATCAGAACGAAGATGAAGACATTCCCGCAATCTCCGGTGCCTCTGCTGCCTTCTTTGTTGCGGGAGCAGGAGAGACGGGCCGCGCGTTATCTGGGCATGATTTGAACTTCAACGGCAACACTTCAGTGGAGCGAGCTCTTTTTCCTGCAAAACGGGGAGCTCCTTGATGGCAGGGACTGTGTCTCAACTCACTTTTTGATGTCTGGGAACTAGCCCCGGGCCTGGGATAAGATGATAGAAGGAGAGAGGACTTCATTCATTGTATATTGTGGTTTGGGTGAAACTTTACAGACCAAATTAGTTTTCCATTCAACAATTTTTATACATGTTGTATAAAATTGCAACATTAATTGCAATTCCTCCAGTGTAACAGCAGTCTTCCCACTTCCTCCTTGGGTTCCCCAACGTCCATTCATCCTTCTTTCCTGCCCCTTCCTGCTTTCTGAGCTGTGTTCCAAGCAAATGCTGACCTTGTAATGTCATTTAGTTAATTGCCCTGAGGAGTGTTCCTCCTGGGTGTTACTGTTCACCTTAGAGGCCTGTCTGTTGTTTGTTGTTTGGCTACAGGGTGATCCCCAGGTGGGTTCAATTCCTTCAGTTCAAAGGGTGTCTGAGGGTAACAGTCAGGGATTCCACTAGTTTCTGTCAGACCAGTAAGTCTGGTCACTTTTATGATTTTGAATTTTGTTCTACATTGTTCTGCTGTTCTGTCCAGGGCCTTCTGTGGTCCTGCTCAGGGCAGTTGGTAGTGATAGCTGGGCACCATCTGGTTCTTCTGGTCTCAGGGTCATGGAAGCTGTGGTTCACATGGACTATTAGTCCTTTGGACCAATTGTTTCCTTGAGTCTTTGATTTTCTTCCCTCTCCTCTCCTCCACATGGGGAGAGACCAACAGTTGCATCTTAGATGGCCACTTGCAAGCTTTTAGGACCCCAATTGTCACTCACCA